>NC_056745.1:781116087-781178587 GCF_019279795.1 Protopterus annectens | reverse complement strand
TGCTAATGCAAAACCTGTTATTTCACCAACTTTCTAAGTTTGTGTGAGCAATATTTGAATATTTTCCCTATTTTTGGGCCTTTGTCCCAATTTTATTTATGACCTTGTCCTACCTTCTTGCTCTAAGAGGTTGAGAGGTATGGGTGTGGGTACAGAGTACATTCTACTGAGCAGAGATGTCCATTATATGTGTGGTATATTCCACAAAGCACTGTGATTTCAAGGTATGTCAGGGGCAGAGCAATATAGAATAATGTGGTGAACCAGTGATAGATATTAGTTGACAGGCTGATATGCAGTTACTAGGCAATTGGCCCTGAAATCCTTATAACCCTCACAGACAAGAGTGTAGACCATGTTAAGACATGTCAGCACCCAAAGACCCAGTACAGCAATGATACAGGTGGAATCACAGGACTGAATTTTCTGTTTCTCGTGCACTTAAACAGGGAGCACTGCACAAAAAGTATTGGACACTCAACATGATGTGGACAGGGAGTGTATTCCATAGATGGGGTGTCTGTGGGACATGCATCTGTCACACCAACAAGCCCCATTGATATCACAGACTAGGCTGATGCTGCAACTAGAGGCTGATTGAGTGGGCCTTGACTTCTAGATGTTCAACAGTCCCATCAAGGCAGGGTCTGGATTGCTTTGTATGACAGACAGAGGTCAACTCTGAGGAGTCTGTATGGAAGTGAGTAGAGGAACAGCCTATCTGTGTAGAGTAGGTGTTTAGGGTCTTGGATTCTCCCAGTGAGGAACCTCTGTGGTCTCTCCAGCTGCTGCATGTGCTTTGTGAGGTACATTGTAAAGGAGGAGTTCTGCAAAATAACTGGCCTTATAAGGTTAGAATGCATCGATCTTATGACCTCTTTGTCCTTGGATGGGATATACTTTTGTGTTGGAACATCTATGAAGCTTTGTGTACAATGGGAGCAAGATGGTGCTCAGACTTCAGGTTGATATCAACCTTGGTGGCCAATCACTTCACTACTGATTGTGTATGTAGGGCATTGTTGTTAATGTGATAATATGTGGGGACATCACTCTCCCCAAAGGGGATGATGATGCATCTGCAAGCATTAGGCTTGGGGCCATATTTCTGGCAGCAGTCATTTGTTTTGGTGAGACCATGTTGTAGGACACCCACATCACTTTGGGTATTGATGACTGTTCCAAGCTTGCAGTCATCTGCCAACTTGGTCATCCACAGGACAGTGTTTTTGGCCTGCACCTCAGGGAAGTATATCCTGTATACCAGAGGCCCCCAGACTGATTTCTGGGGTATGCCACTCTTTACGGGTATACTGCTTGACTTGGCTACCCCCATTATGATTATGTGGGTTCTATCACTGAACCAGTTTGCTACCCATCTGGTAACATATGGATTACTGCCTAGTTGACAGAGTTCATGTACTATGGCCAATTGGGGAATAGTGGTGTAAGGCTTTGGTCGAGTCAACGTGCCCAGAGTGTACCATCTTTCCATCATCCATGGCTTTGTTGGCTGTCTCAGGGGATTCATCCAGAGTTCACTGACATACCTCTCCTTAAGAAAAGCAGATTGTGTGGGGTCAAGTATTTGGTGTTTTCCAATGCCCCTGTTAATGAGGTCCATGATAATTCGTGATGATCCATAATGATAATACCTCAGACAGTTTGTGTTGCTATGTTATTATGAGGCTACATGTTGGCCCTAGCTGTCAAACTGTCACAGACTGAAATCTGTACAGGCCAGTTATATGACAGTCAGACACAGGCCCACACATGGGGAAAAAGTGCTAATAATGGTCTGTCAAACATAGACAGCTGGGAGACCTGTTTGATATTTGTTTGCTTCTTCTTATGGGTATGATGTCTGCTTCTCCACTGTCTACCATTGATGTTTTGACATGAACCTTTCTTGCTTGGCACATAGTTTGGCAGGCAACTGCAAAGTTAGGACAAGCAGAAGAGATATATGAGGCATACTTGTGGTCCTTCTGTGACAGCCTGTCATTCCAGGGGTATGGATGGTGGCCAGTGACTTGTTGTCAGTGCTGACACAGTAAGGTTGCACCCATTTAACACCTGGCAATACACTGACTTCCAGGTACCCGCTGTCCTACTAGGCACTAAGTTACTCTGAGTTGCATACTGTTCATATGTGTGATCCCCTGTCCTTGACTTGTCCAGCTTTCTTGCAGTGACAGATATTGACTTCTGGACAATGTGTACAACTCCTGTAGGTGTAGCTGCAGGCAAAATAGTTGGCACAGAAGGTCTTGGAACCTGGACACTGTCAGCCACAGTACTGTACATAGGTCACTAAGCCACAGCAACTAAGAGTAAGTGCTGCCCACTTCCTGACAGTATTAACCACACATATACAAAGCTCATTGGCCCCTGAATATTGTGGACATGCAACAAGTTATCAAGTTGATTGGGACAGCCCTGAGAATGGGTGCTCTGCAGCTATTATCCTATAAACATAGGTGAAATTGCATTTCTATGGGGTCAAAGGTATGTTGGGGGCACACATGTCAACTGTACTCATTTGCACAGACTTTGCAGATGTTGGCTTTACATTTTGGCTCCATTTAGCACAGTGATGTGCCTGTCTTGGAGAATACTGGCATATCACTAAAGACCAAAGGTTAGAATGTAATGACAGACATTTGAGTTTCAGACTTCCTACTCTTCAGAGACTTTGTGCAACTGCAAGACCTGCTGTGATATCACTGTGTAAGTCTGCAAGAGGAATATTTCATCATTGTCCCTATTTGTGGGCCTTTGATAGATATTTTGTTGTGGCTTCCTACGGCTGACTTGCTGGGAGAGGCTGAGCGGTGAGTATGGGACCCCAACATTGACATCTATGCATGTGACCTATGACCCCCAAATTTATTAGTCCCCCACTTACACTGCAGTGAGTTTTGCTACCTAGGGGACTACTGCATACTCTGGGGAAGCCAGTATTGGGAAGACATTTCCTGTTGTTGCCACATAGTTGTCAGTTGTCTGCTGCTATCCCAGTAGGCCACCCCATCCCCTTGCATATGTGCAGCGATAACCTAGATATGCTACCAAAATGTACTACTCCATTCATCTGGTGTTAAGAAGAGTGACTTACCTTGTGCCTGCAACAGTTATGAGGATGTTGCTTGAGGGATGACTCTGTCGGATGCATGCAGTACACAGCTTATACATGGTAAGGTACAGGTAATGTGATGTGTGTGATCCTTTTTACTGTGTGTGTGTGTGTGTGTGTGTGTGTGTGTGTGTGTGTGTGTGTGTGTGTGTGTGTGTGTGTGTGTGTGTGTGTGTGTCAGAGAGAGATGTCAGTCCCTGGGTCCCTAGAGTGTCAGTGTATGTGCTATGCGTTGCTTCTTTGCCAAGGCCAGGGCATACTGGGCTTGCCTACATCTGCCTACAGGGGCAAGTTCAGGGGGTTCCTCCTCCGAGTCCCCCTGTGCCTGTAAAGACATTGGCAATGATGGGGGGGTTGTGTGCCCCTTCCATGTGATGTTCCTGCTGCAACTATTTCTTCAGGATCATATTGTGTAGCATGGCACATAGTATGAACATGTATGCACATATGGTTGGAGAGAACTGTAAGACTCAACCAGATATGTCAATGCAGCGGAACTGTGACTTGTGCATCCCAAATACATGCTCTGTAATGGCCCTAGTTTGTGCATGTGCCTTATTATGGTTTTCTTCAGTGGATGTGTGTGCATTTCTGAAGGATGTCATCATCTGCGATTCCAGTGCATAGCCAGCATCTCCCATGAGATGGCCATACAGAATGTCCCCCCTGGCAAATGCCTGGTACAGCTGTGAGGCATGCCAGATGTGGGAGTTGTGATAGCTGCCAGGGCTGCCAGGACACACATTCATGATAATGCCCTGCACATTGAACATGATCTAGCAGTTGATGGAGTGGTAGCCCTTGCAGTTGACATACACTCTACTATCTTCACCGGGTGGTGTTTTGATGTGGACGTGAGTGTAGTCTATGGCACCCAGTACCTTTGGGTAGTCTGCTACATGGTGGAAGAGACACATGGGTTCTGGGGAAGTAAATGTGGAAAATACGGCCCAGACCGCAGAATCCTTTATAAACGCATTCTATGAACACCTTCAGGAATGCATGGATCATGCAATCCCAAATAAAACCAAGACCCAATCCTTCAAAGGCAGATGTCCTGTCTGGTGGACCCCAGCCATAAACAAACTATACAATAGAAGGAGGAAGCTACTACATGATAGAGCAAAATCCCAAAAAGGAAAGGCATCTCTGATCAGTGTTAGCAAAAAACTATGGGCACTCATAAAATCATCTAAGGCCAGCTTCAAGAGAAAAATTGCACAGGACACTAAGGATAATCACAAGGCTTTCTTTAGTTATGTTAGGAACCTGGGTGGGAAATCCCAGATATGCTCAGAATTAGTCCAAAATGACAAAAAATACACCGAACCCACAGACATTGCCAACATCCTAGCTGACAGGTTCAGCGCAAACTTCTCCCCCCTCCCCACCAAAAGGGCAAATATCTATCCCAGCAGAGTGCTGCCCCCTGACATCTCAGATGCTCAGTTAAGAGCTGCCCTCTCCAAAGCAAAAAACACAGCATCAATGGGACTAGACGGTGTCCCGGGCTGCGTCCTACATGAACTCCAAGAAGAGCTAAACCCAAACATAAAACTACTGTTCAATCTCAGCCTTACCACAGGATATGTACCCAAAGAGTGGCGTACAGCAACAGTGGTCCCTCTCCACAAAGGTGGTGCCTCAACAGATCCTGGAAACTATCGCCCCATAAGCCTGACTAGCTTGGTCTGCAAAGCTATGGAAAGGATCATCATGGACCTCATAAAAAAGATATTGGGGACCTACAGACACTGGATCCTACCCAGTTCGGCTTTGTTAAGGGCAGATCCTGCCTCTTAAACCTGGTTGATTTCTTTGAAACAGTCACCAAGGCCATTGACGAGGGGAAGGTGGTCCACACAGCCTACCTGGACCTCGCAAAAGCCTTTGATACAATATCCCACTCGGGCATTACAGATAAGCTCACCAGCTTAAATATAAACCCCTATGTCACTAGATGGGTTGAAAACTGGCTCAAGGACAGAACCCACATGGTTAGAATTGCTGGAGCCATGTCAGACTCCAAACCAGTTACAAGTGGCGTCCCACAAGGCTAAGTCCTGGGACCTCTCCTGTTCGGTAAATATTTCTCGGAGGTACAGGCCAACACGGAAGGACTGTGGCTGAACAAGTTCGCAGATGACTGCAAACTTGGTGCTATAATCGACTCTTCAGCCGATACAAGCATCCTCCAAAAGGGCCTCATAGAAACAGACAACTGGTGGCAGAGCCATGGCCTCAAGCTAAATGCCAAAAAGTGTATGGTCATCCCCTTTGGCAAAAACAAAGTGCCCACAAATTACCACATAGGTGGTAATCCATTAAGTACAGAAGAAGTAATTAGGGACCTGGGGACCCAAGTTGAAAGCAATCTCTCATTTGACAACCACGTGGCCAAAGTAGTTAGAAAAACATTTTATACAGCCCACCTAATCAGGAAGGGATTCACATCTAGATCAGGGGAGGTCATCGTGCCTCATTACTCATCCCTCATCAGGCCCATAATTGAGTACAATGCCCCTTTTGGGATGTACCTTACCAGACACCTGCAGCAACTGGAAAGACCCCAAAAGTACCTCACCAAGAGGATCAAAGGGCTCAAACAGATGTCATATGCTGCCCGGTTAAAGAAACTCCAGCTCTACTCAGTGGCATACCACCTGCTCAGAGGCGATCTGTGCCTGATGTATAAAGCCATGCCCAACCCGGAATTAATGGACATGCTGCACATCAGAAAATCCAAATCCCACCAAGCTATGCGCTCGAGAGACTTGAACCTCAGCACTGAAATAAATAGGACATGCTGGAGGGACAGATTCATAACCCAGAGGCTCCCTTCACTCTGGAATAAAATCCCAGTCCAGGTTAGGCAGAGTCCCTCATTGACTCTCTTCAAGATGACTCTTGATGAGTGGATGGGGGATCGTAGGTTTACCCCGGGTATCACTTCTGTGTCACTGTTAGACAGAGGCACAGTATACTAACCTCGAAAAAGGGCATAGCAAAATTAATTTAAAATGGGTGGCGAAACCCAAACACACTCTGGCTAGGCTTATAAATGCCCTAGGGCAAATAACCTAGTATGAACCTATGAACCTATAAACCTGAATGTACTCACCGGCATGTGGTAGCATGGCATCCAGGAAATGGTTGAGTACCCTGGATGCAGATGCCTGTGAGACCCCCATGATGTCCCCAGTTGGTCTTTGGAAAGTACCTGTAGTTAGTATTCTTAAGGCTACACATACCTTTGTTTCAAATAAGATGGGTTCCCTTCTGTTGGCTCTGGGTCTGAGGTAAGGCCTGCAGAGCTTGGTGAGTTGCTGAAGTATGTCTCTGCCCACCCTGTTGCACTCTAATATTTCCAGATCATGTAGCCCCTGGAAGGTTACCCTGGGTCTGAACATTCTTCTCCTCCTCAGTCTGGGCCAGTTGTCAGCATTATCCTCATAATTCCCTTCAGTCTGTAGCACATAGAGATGTAGCAAAGCAGCAGCAGTCCTTATCATTTTATCAGTTAAAATTACCAAGTGTGTACACCAATGGTGCAGAGTTTGTGGGGAAAAAAAACAGACTGAAAGGTGTTTGCAAACTTTTTATTGGTGTGCTGCAGATGCCTCCTGTGTGATTGGCTTACTATGATACATTCCACCTGTCAGCTATATTATTGAGGGGTTTGAATGTGCCACTGTGAGTGGCAGAGTCCATATTCATGATTTGTAGTTAATTTCCTTTATTCTGCTATTTCCTTTTTTTTTCTATTTCTGCCGAGTTTAAGCCCCATGGCATGCTGCACAAACTGTTTCAGCTAGTGTAAACATTGCTGAGCAGAAAGGGCCCTCCCCTGGACATGAACACACTCATCATTTCTTGAACCAGCTAAGCACAGCTAAGCAGCCTCAGACACACCCCCTTGCTTAGCTGTGCTTAGCTAAGTGCAAATAGAAGCCACGGAGCTCCAATGTGCTTACACCAAGCATGACACACCCCCTTTTCATGTCAGTTGCTTCTCCTGTTTACACAATTGCATTATAGCTCCTACATGGTTAGGTACCTGGGGACATGGTCTCCCATCTTGCTATTCAATAAATTTAGCTCATTTACATACCCCTACTGGCTTATACCCTAGTTACACCACTACACCAAAGCCTATGTCCACAGCAACCATTGCTACCTATCATTTTTATGAGTCTGCATGCTGCTCACTATAATGGCAAAATTACTCTTTCACATTTAATTGCCTTTATACTAATTTGTTTGTATTTTCTGCACAATCGCATTTGCACACCGCTGCGCTCTGCTTAAACGGCCAACATCTGCAAAAAAAAAACTTTTAATTTTTGCAATTTTGCAACACTTTGGTATGCCAATGGCCATAGTTTTGACTATTGGCATGTCTAATGAACATAATACATGCTTTACTTTAAGCTGTCATGCCTGTTTTTATTTTTGCAGACGTGTGCACTGTTACTAACCGCATACATTTCTGCTGCAGACATGGCTCCAGCACGGATGCCTGTCTGCTTCCTGGATTGCAAATTCACCTCTTTTGCATGGTTTTCATCAGCAAATGAGGTGAGTAGCCCCCAGCCTTGTTTACTGAAATGCACAGGCTCCGAACTCCGTGTTCGAGCCATGGCTCTATGCTTACACGGAGATTAGCTCTGTGTAAGCTTTTTTGAATTACCCTGAGTGTCTTACTGAAAAAATACTGTAGTGTAAAGGGCACAAGGATTTTGGATCATATGTGTGCTTGGATTAAAGTGGGAAGAAAATGAGTACACTATAAAAGAAGGAAATGGTATAAAAAGATAATCGGGAAAGGTGTTGAAGCCTGATGAAATGACTCTGAAAACTAGACAGTTTTGGTTGGAATATTATACAGTGAGAACTTTTTGTAAGTCATGGAAAAAACGGTGGGTTATATTTAAAGAAAAGTACAAAAATACTTATCTTTCAGTAGAACTGTAGTTAAGGAAAAGGGTAGGAAAAGATAAGAGAAAGTATGTTGAAAGGAAAATGTTTGAGGAGAATAAAAAGGAAGCTGAGCAATTATTGTATAAATTAAAATATTTTTAGTGAAAAGAGGTATCTCTATATCTGGTAAAAATTATAAAATATGACAAGTGTCTGATAGGAGAATTAAAAGATGGCAAAAGGGAAACAAATTACAAAAGGATATTATGGATATCATGAATGCTTACGTCAAGGAGTTTTAAACAGACAGCCCTGCTAAAAGTAATAACATATGGGGTATTGAGAATTCTTCTGTAGATAAAATTGTGTAATGAAACTATTAAAAGAGGGCTCATTACCAGGGAATAATGGTGTAGGCTATTATGTATACAAAAAATGTAATGAGCAACACAGCAAGTTTTTTGTTCAAATACTGAATGAATTGTTTGAGAATGGGATGCAGGAAATTAGTATACATGAAGGTATTGTAAGGTTTATATGGAAAAATGATATAAAATGCAGGCCTTTCACACAGAATAACACAGCCTATAAAATATTAATAAAAATATTGCAACTGAGGGTCGAGAAGGTTATGCATCAAGTAATGTTATCTTATATGTAAGGGCTGAAAGGTAGAAGAAGTAATAAATTATTAGTTGTGGTAAAGAAGATAGTAGATGGCATATTGGGTCTATATTAGAACATCGATGTTTCAGAACATCGAATGCTCTAATATCAAACCCTATTCAGCGAACGCTGAAAATAGCGAAGCTGCAGAAAACCACATTTTTCCACATTTTTTCCCAGGGAAAGAATTTGCTTGTCCCTTTCTGTCATTTCGCTATTTTCAGCGCTGTGGTGGGACGTTACGGGTCGGGTTCAGGTAAGTGTGCGATTGTGTGGACGTGAGGGTTAGGGAGGGTTAGGTGAGTTAAGGTTAGGGCACAGATCGGGTAAGTGTACGATTGTGTGGAAGTGAGGGTTAGGGCGGGGTAGGTGAGTTAGGGTTAGGGTGCAGGTGATGTGAGTGTGCGATAGTGATGGACCTTAGGGTTAGGGTTTAGGTTAAGGTAAGTGGATAGTTAGTGGTGTATGTAAAGTTTAATGTAGGGTTAGATGTAAGATTTTAGGTGTATGTGTGTGGATTGCTGTTTGTTTGGTATGCTTGTGTTGTGTGTATGTGTTTCGGAACAGCTAATTTTTTCCCTAGGAAGAAATTTCCTGTTCAGAATGTTCGATGTTGTCAGTGTGCACTGAATTGTGTTCGATATTAGAACATTCGAAGTTCTGACATAGACCCAACATATTGTATGGAGGGAGTGGTGTCAAGTTAATTGTAGGAGATATAAGCAAGGAGTTTGATTATGTGAGTCATATGTGTTTATGGGAAATTTTGATGCAATATGGGCTTCAGTGAAAAATAATGAACTAAATAAAGTCAGTTTATACTAATAACAGGGTTAGAGCAAAGGTTAATGGATGGTTTACTGAGCAGGTATTTGTGAAGAGATGTATAATACAGGGCTGCCCTATGAGCAGTGTATTTATTTATTTTTTGGTGATGAATGCTCTTGCATGTATTTGAAGTGGTATATTGGTTGAGTGGGCATATAGATTACAGAACTGCATTGAGTGCCTAATATATATTGTCCTCTGATAATGTTATAGTTACTGGAAAAATGAGAGTTGGATGAAAATGTATTTAAAGGAAGTAGGATTACAGTTGAATAAAGAAGAAAGTAAGGGTTTAGGAGATGTAACTAAAACTGAAGATATTTACTCTTTTGATAAAAAAATTAGTTATTTGGAAAAATATTTGGAAAAATGTTTGGTAAAGAGGAAGAACCAGTGGGAGGAAAAGACATAAAAAAAATAAAAAGAAATAGTACTTCATGGAAAACATTTAGATTATCATTTAAAAAGAAAGCCCCCGGGATTCAATAAAGAGTTTTTCCCATGCAAGAATAGTACAGCAGCTCCTGCACGGAATATGGTCACCGAGCGATCCAGTAAACAAGGCTAAGGGCTTGCACAAGCCTGCAAGCACTATTCTTGCACGGACATCATTGAATTATGCTAATTACCTCATTTGCAGGTGAAAACCATGCAAAGGAGGTGAATTAGCAATTCAGTAAGCAGGCAGGCATCCGTGCCAGAACAGTGTCCATTGCTGAAATGTATTCGGTTACTGACCGTGTACATTTCTGGTAAAATAAAAATCGGGGCATGACAGCTCAAAGTAAAGGATGTATTATAATCATTAGGCATGCTAATGGCCAAAAATATGGCCATTGGCATGGAAAAGAGTTGCAAAAATTATAAAAATCAAAGATTTTTTTGGCCTATTTCGGCTGTTTAAGATTGTGCCGGAAAAAATGTGAAAAGACAATTTTAAGTGACATCTGCATTCTGCCTTTATAGTGTATGGCATGCAGAATCAAAACAATAACAGATAACACTGGTTGTTAAGGAGAAAGGCTCTGGTGTATTGGTGTAACAAGGGACTAAGACAGTGGGGTATGCAAATGAGCAAATTTTACTGAATCACTAAATGGGAGACCATTCTCTGGGTGCACCTAACCATGTAGGGTCTATAAGGTAGTGGTGTAAGCACGAGAAGCAGCTGACATGAAAAAGGTCTGTGTAAAGTTACCATACCTCCAGGTTTCCCCGGACACGTCCTCTTTTTTGGGCTCCTGTCCGGGCAGTTTTTGAAAATTCTGTAATTTGTCCGGGTTTTAAAACCTGGACAGATTGCAGAATTTTCAAAAACCAGACATCTCTATTTTGGAGTCTTTCCTCCACTTTGTTTTTTTTTTTTTTTTTTTGATTGGCTCATATATCGGTATACGAGCCAATCAAAAAACGGAGCTCTATTCAATGCTGAACTGCTTGATGTTCCACATTGAACAGAAGAGGGTCCGCTGTGCACATTTTTGATTGGCTCGTATACCGGTATACGAGCCAATCAAAAAGCGGAGCTCTGTTCAATGTGGAACTGTTTAATGTTCCGCATTGAACAGAAGAGGCTCCGCTGTGCGAGGTTTTTGTTTGGCTCGTATACCGGCATATGAGCCAATCAAAAATCCCCAAACATGGAGCCACTTGTCTTAATAATTCGGAAATGCATTAAAGACAAGACTAAAGACCTTTTTTTTTTTTTTTTTGCTCTTCGGCCCTAAGAGGACGAAAAAATATGTGCTGGTATTTTTTAGTCCTCTTTTACATATAACCAAATATGGTACACTAGGTGTGTGTCATGCTTGGTGTAAGCACAATGTAGCTCCATGGCTTCCATTTGAGCTTAGCTAAGCACAGCTAAGCAAGGGTGTGTGTCTGAAGCTGTATTTACTTATTCCATGAAATGTAGAGCATGTTCGCATCCAGGGGAGGGCAATTTCTGCTTGAAAGTGTTTACTTTAGCTAAACAGGTTTGTGCGGTGCACACCAAATCTTAAACAAAACAAAAAAGAAAAAAAACCCGGAAATAGCAGAACTGTTTACGTTTGGGCAGTGGGTTTGTGCGGTGCACCATGGGGCTTAAAAGGGGGGGATGAGAAGGGAAAAAAAGAACCGAAGGGAAATAGCAAAATAAAAGCAATCAAGTAAAAATAACATAGCTGGCAGGTGAAATGTAGCATAGTCAGCCAAGGATACAGGCAGCATTTGCAGCACAACAGTATAAACTGTGCAAACACCTTTCAGTCTGTTTTTTTCCCACAAACTCTGCACCATTGGTGCACACACTTGGGGGAATTTTAACCAACAAAATTTTAGGGGCTGTTGTTGCTTTGATACATCTCTACGTGCTTGAGGCTGAGGGTGGTGAGGAGGATAATGCTGACAACAATCCCAGACTGAGGAGGAGGAGAAGAGTGTTCAGACCCAGGGTAACCTACTAGGGGCTACATGACATGGTGATATTAGAGTGCTACAGGGTGGAGTGGGACATACTTCAGCAACTCATCGAGCTGTGACGGCCTCACCTCAGGCCCAGAGCCAACAGAGGGGAACCCATCTCAGTGGATACCAAGGTATGTGTAGCCTTAAGAATACTAGCTACAGGTACCTTCCAAAGACCTACTGGGGACATCATGGGGGTCTTACAGACATCTGCATCTGCGGTACTCCACCAGTTCCTGGATGCCATGCTACCACATGGTGGTGAGCACATTTACTTCCCCAGCACCTGTGAGGAGAGGACCAGCAATATGCACCTCTTCCACCATGTTGCAGACTTCCCAGAGGTACTGAGTGCCATAGACTGCACACGCATCCACATCAAAGCACCATCCAGTGAGCAGGGTAGGGTCTACCTAAACCACAATGGCTTTCACTCCATCAGCTGCCAGGTCATGTGCAATCCCCAGGGCATTATCATTAATGTGTGTGTTGGCAGGCCTGGAAGCTATCATGACTCCCACTTCTGGCATTCCTCACAGCTGTATCAGGGATTTGCCATGGGGGACATCCCATATGGCCATCTGGTGAGGGATGCTGGCTATGCACTGGAGTTGTGGATGATGACACCCATTATAAATGCACACACACCCACTCAAGAATGCCATAATGAGGCACACGCACAAACCGGCATCATTATAGAGCATGTGCTTGGGATGCTCAAGTCACAGTTCCGCTGCCTTGACATAGCTGGTGGAGCCTTGCAGTACTTTCCAGCTGCATGTGCACATATGTTCATAGTATGTACTCTCTACACAATATGATCCTGTGGAAACAGCTGTAGCAGGAACAGCATGGGGAAGGGCCACACAACCCGCCACCATTACCAAGGTCCCCACAGGCACAGAGGGACTTGGAAGAAGAACCCCCTAAGCCAGCTCCTGTATGCAAGCGGAGGCATGTCCAGTATGCCATGGCCTAGGCAAAGAGGCAATGCATAGCACACACGCACACTTACGGACACTGTAGGCACCCCTCTGACTCGTGCGCGCGCGCACACACACACACACACACACACACACACACACACACACACAGTAAAATGGTTGTTACACACATCACACTACCTGTAACTTACTGTGTATAGGCAGTGTACTGTGTGCATCCCACATTGGCAGCCCTCAGGCACTGTCTGCACAACTGCCAGAGGTACAAGGTAAGCCAGTCTTTTTAACAATAAATGAAAGGAGTAGTATGTTCTGGTAGCATATCTATGGTATTGCTGCATGCATGCAAGGTAATGGGGTGGCCTACTGGGATAGCAGCAGACAGCTGACAGCTATGTGAGACACCAGGAAATGTTTGCCCAATATTAGCTTCCCCACACTATGCAGTAGTACCCAAGGTGACAAATCCCACTTCAGTATATGTGGGGGAGGCAACTAACTGAGGGGTCATCAGTAACATGTATGGATGTCAATGTGGGGGTCCCATACTCACCCCTCAGCCTCATCCAGCAAGTCAGCTGTAGAAAACCATAAAAAATGTCTAGCAGAGGCCCACAAATGGTGCCAGTGAAGAAATACTCTTATTCAGACTTATACAGTGATAGCACAGCAGGTCTTTCAGTTGCAATAAGGCTCTGAAGGGTAAGAAGTGTGAAACTCAAATGTATGCCACTAAAATCTGACCCATGGTCTTTAGTGATATGCCTCTAGTCTCCAAGACAGGGCACAATACTATGATCAATGGAACCAAAATGTAAAGCAAATAGCAGCACAGTCTGTGTAAATGTGTACAGTTGACAATTGGCACCCCCACACACCCATATTCCCATAGAAATGCAGTAACGTGTAAGTTTGCAAGGTAATAGCAGCAGAGCACACATTGCCATAGCTGTCCCAATCTACATGATAACTTGTTGCATGTCCACAATATGCAGGGGTCAATGAGCTATTTATATGTGTGGTTAATACTGTCAGTATGTGGCCAGCACTTACTTGCGGCTGTTGTGTCATAGTGGCCTACGTACAGTACTGTCTTTGACAGGCCATGTTCCAAGAACTGCAGTGCCAACTATTCTTCATGTCAGCTACACCTATGGTAAGTGTTGTACACACTGTCCAGATGTCAATATCTGTTAATGCAGGAAATCTGTACAGATCATGGACAGGGAGTCACATATATAGACAGTACACAGCTCAGAGTAACCTACACAGTGCCTACCATACCTCTCAACTGTACAGACCTATTGCAGAACGTCCAGAGGTTAGCATCATAAATGTGGTCTGTATAACATGAAATAGTGGTTGTCTGGGGTTTACTATTAAATGTTCGAATGCACTCCGTGCGAACGGCGACCCCATCGACGGCTGTTTTGGCTGAACCAAAACGAAACCATTTCGATAACTCCGACGATCGACATTACCGTCGCTAACACTTCCACACCCATGCTACCATGGGTCGGATGGGGCAGATTTTGCCGCTCGCGACATCTGGGCCGTGTAGTGACGTTCGCAGTCCCGCTCTCGGCGCGCTGCCATAAAACGGGATCGACAATTTGATAGTAAACCGTTGTCTGGCAATTCTTTGGCAAATCACGTAAGACTAAGGTCAGAAAATAATGACAGACTGCAGTGTCAGACATCATATCCTAAAGAAAAATGCCGGCTAATGCAAAACATGTTATGGAATCACCTTTCTTGGTTTGTAAGGCTAACACTTAAAAATGGTCCCTATATTTAGGCCTCTGTCCCCCAATTACTTATGACTTTGTCCAGATGTCTGGCTCTCAAAGTTGAGAGGTATGGTGCATAGTAAGACAGCAAGTACCTGAAGGTCAGTGTACTGCCAGTGTAGAAAAGACTGCCACTTTTCTGTGGCTTCACTGACAACATGTCACTGGCCAACAGCCATACCCCTGGAATGTCACAGGTTGTCGCAGAAGGAGCAAATGTATGCCTTGGATATCTGTTCTGCTTCTTTTAACATTGCATTTGCCTGCCAACTATTTGCAAAACATGAAAGGGTCATGCCAAAACAGCAACCTATAAGAGCAAATAGGCAATTACCAAACCAGTCTCTCAACTGTCTATGTTTGGCAGAACATTATTAACACCCTGTCACAATGTGTGGGCCTTTGTCTGACTGTCATATTTGGGGCTGTCCAGATGTCAGTCTGTAACAGTATCACAGCTAGGCCTACATGTAGCCTCATAATAACATATAGCAACACAAACCATCTAAGGATCACAGCAAATGTAGTGGTGCAATGATGGGCAACCTGCTAAATAGCTACACTCAGAGGTGTGAAGTCCACAACCTTGTGTGTGATGTTACTCTATTTATCTGGCTCACATCAGAATTACAAATACATAACAGCAGCCAATGTGGCCAAAGCCTGTGACTGGACTACAGAAGGACAAAATGACATACATAAGGGGAAGGGGAACCACTGGCCAGACAAATGGAGAATGTGTACACCAGAACAGATTGTGCAGTAACATAGTTGCCATACAGTGTAAGGAGTCAGTAAACATCACCTGCAAATGCACAACACACACACATGTAAGTGGAGGTCCACAACAAAACAACACCCAAACAATGGACACCTCAGTGGTCAAATCACTTGACAACTCACTCCACAAACTTACACACCACAGACCATGTAGACTCCACACATGAGGGTCTTGCAAATACTAAGGCCTTACCCAAAATCTCAAACACCTACCCTACACAGATAAACTAACAGCACTGTCCCTCTACCCCATTCCATACAGACTCTGCTGAGGTGACCCCCGTCTGACATACAAAGCAATCCAGACCCTCCCTTGATGGGACTGTTGCACATCTAAAATCCAAGGCCCAATCCATCAACCTGTGGGTGCAGCATCAACCTTGGCTGTTATATCAGTATGGCTTGTTGGTGTGACAGATACATTTCATACACACTCCCCCATCTGTGGCATATACTCCCTGTCAACAGCAAGCCAAGTGCCTCCATACCCCTAGTGATGTGCTCCCTGTATAAGTACATGGGAAACACAAAATACAGTTCTGTGATCCCACCTGTGTCCCTGATGGACAGGGCCTCTGTGTGCTGACATGTTGTAACATGGGCTACACTCTTGTCTGCCTGGGTTATAAGGGTTTCAGGGCCAATACTGTATTAATGTCATAGCAACCTATCAACCTATACACAACTATCTGTCAGTGGTTCACCACATTACTGTGTACTGCTCTGCCACTGACATACCTGGAAGTCACAGTGCTATGCAGAATATATTACATGTATAATGGCCATTTCTGCACGGTACAGTGCACTCTGCATCACATCCATACCTCCCAACATCTGACAGCAAAATCATCTGGACAAGGTCTTAAATAAAGTGGGACAAAGGCACAATGATATGCACAAGTTGTACATATTGCCCTTACATACTGAGAAAGTTGGTAGAATAAGGGATTTTGCATTAGCATGAGTTGTCTGAAGGTTATGAAGTCTGAAACACTAATATCTGTCTTTATTTTGTAAAGTAAGTCTTCAATTATATACAACCAACTTGCCATAATAACACAGGTTTATGTAGACTGGACAAAACTTCTAGGTAAACACCTTGATAATCTGCCAAAAAATGTACAGTTGAGAGGTATGGCCACACCAGGGTATGACTTTTCAGGTAAGAAGAATGCCATACAAGCAGGAGATCCCCAGCCAGTATACCACCAAGTTGCTGGACTTTTTACACAGATTCATCAGTAAGCCAGCTGTAGCCATACCTCTCAACTGGCCTTTTGGGCAAGAATGTATATAGTCGGGCTCATAATATTGCTCAGTGCATCATACATCTTGTATTCCTCTGGTTAAGCACTGTAATGATCTGAGTATTTCTGTCACTAGGTAATAACACAATACATTGCAGTGTCAGGCTTCAAATATGTCAGAAAATGTCTGATAAAATGAAACCCAGTACCTCTAGGAAAGTCCTGTTTACTTTTGAGAGGTATGACTGTAGCACACAAAACCCTGGGCCAGAGTACACCTATCTCTGGAATGGAGTCCCACTTTCACTATAGAAGGTCACATGTGGCATGCTCCTACACTCAGAGAATCACAGGCCATATTGGAACCCACATTGGACTATATAACTGTATTGCGCATATATGTCTTTGCATACAGAGAGCTATGTACAACTTAACTGTCCCTACACACACCCATCAGACAGGATTACCCTCAGCTAGCTGTAGGTGGCCCATATGTGATATATCTGCATCTGTTGCATGTGATGCACAGATATATATATATATATATATATATATATATATATATATATATAGGCAACACATAGCAATATGTCAAGCATACACACACATAGATGTGGCGAAGAGAGTGACAGACAAACAGTGATAGAAAGAGACACACAGGGAGACACACACAGATACCCTGAATGGCATTGAGTGATGCCCTGCTGCAGACAGTGGCATACTGGTCGTAACCAATCTCACGTGCCAGCATGAAGGTGAACTCCATTGTGTAATAGTACTGAGGTGGGGGTTATAATATCACATCACCTGCCTCTGTGTGTGTGTGTGTGTGTGTGTGTGTGTGTGTGTGTGTGTGTGTGTGTGTGTGTGTGTGTAGGGTTAAGTATTAGGAGTCTGTTCCCACTCATTACACTTTCCGTTGCCCTACTTCACAAGATCTACTGCTGTCATTCATATTAAAAGTACCATTGGACACTTGCTTGCCCTATAAGCTCTGTAGCATGTGTGATAACTACATAACACTGTAGTCCAAATAACTAGATAGGTAGGGGTTCTAATATCAGTCCTGGCAAATGTAAGTGTGTGTGTGTTTGTTTGTAGGTGAAACAGTTTTAGGCCATTCCCACACAGTACACTTTCCAGTGTCCCACTTTAGCAGTCCTGGTGATGTAATTCCTCTTAGAAGTACCTTTGCACAACATCACCCCTATAAGCTTCATATGCATGCAATAACTATATAGTACTATAGTAGAAATAACTAGATAGAGAGGGGTGCTATTCCCTGTTCTGGCAAATGTGTGTAGGTGTGTATGTTTATAGGATGATGTATTTTGAGTCCTTTCCCACCCAGTACACTTCCCATTGCCCTACTTTACAAGATCTGCTAATGTCATTCATCTTAGATGTACCTTTGGACAAGTCTCAGTCCTATACACTTTGTGGTGTGTGCAATAATTGCGTAACACTATAGTACAAATAACTAGATAGGCAGGGGTTCTACTCTCAATACTGAAAATGTGTGTGAGTGCATAAGTGAGTAGGATAAAGTGTTTTGCGGACCTTCCCATCCACAACATGTCCCAGTGCCCTACTTTACAAGGGCTATTGATGTCATCCAATTTAAATGCACTGTTGGACTCCCCTCAGCCCTATAGGCTCTATGTTGCCTGCAATAACCATGCAACAGTATTGTACAGATAACTAGATTGGTAGGAGTTCTAATCTTAGTCCTGGTAAATATAAGTGTGTGTGTTTACATGTGTATATTGGTAGGATACAGTATTTTTGAGGCCTTTCTCTCCCAGTACACTTCCTCATTTACATATTTTATAAGGGCTGGTGATGTTGTGCACCTTAGAAGTATCTTGGGACACTCTTCAAGCCTATAAGCTCTGTGGAGTGTGTTGATAACATCATAACACTGTATTATCAACAACTAGATAGGTAGAGGTTCAAAACTCAGTGCTGGCAACTGTGACATTGTGTGTGTGTGTGTGTGTGTGTGTGTGTGTGTGTGTGTGTGTGTGTGTGTGTGTGTGTGTGTGTGTGTGTGTGTGTGTGTGTGTGTGTGTGTGTGTGTGTGTGTGTGTGTGTGTTTGAGAACAGTGTTCTGTGTCTGTGTGTGTTTGGCTGAGGCCATATCCTCTGGGATTGTTGGTTTTACCATTTTGAGGTGTGTTCCATCCATTACATTTCCCACTGCCCTTGTTACAAGGATTACTGATGTCATCCACCATAGAAGAACATCTATACACTTCTCAGCCCTATAAGCCCTGTGCCTCATGCAATAACTGTGTAATACTACAGTACAACTAATTCGATAGGCAGGGGAGTCTAGCTTTAGTTCTAGCAAATGTGTGTGTGTGTGTGTGTGTGTGTGTATAAGTGTATGTGTAAATGGTTGTCAGTATGTATATTTGTAGGATATAGTATTTTGAGGCCTTTCCCTCACAGTACAATTCCCCATTGCCATACTTCACAAGGGCTGGTGATGTTATACACCTTAGAAGTACCTTGGGACACTCTTCAACTCTATGAACTCTATGGTGCATGCGATAACTGCATAACACTGTAGCACCAACAACAAGATAGCTAGGAGTTCTAAACTCATACTGGCAACTGCAATAGTGTGTGTGTGTGTGTGTGTGTGTGTGTGTGTGTGTGTGTGTGTGTGTGTGTGTGTGTGTGTGTGTGTGTGTGTGCGCATGTGTGTGTGTGTGTCTGAGAAGCATATTCCCTGTGACTGTTGTGTGTGTTGGTATACCATTTTAAGGCCTGTTGACTCCCTCACCATGGCATTATTTTGCAGAGCCAGTTAATGCCATCTGCTGTACATGCAACATGTTAATCTGTACAGCCCATACCAGCCATCTGTACATATGTATATAGAATATCCTGATGTTTGCAACCAATATATTGTCTATGACCCTTAACAATGGGCATTTATAAGACACATTGCCAAACTGTCACAGTCACTGTAGTGACAGACATGGCAGCAGCAGACCTTGTACCTGTCTGAAACATAATGTTGATAGACTGTTACCCTATCACTGTCTCACATCACCTTGCAGCAGTCTACCGACAGACATCAGGTAAATGCCATATGTGAATCTGGGGCAAAGAGCAAACATTGGGCGCACCCATCACACATTGCTATGACATACATGGGAAATAGATAGCGGAACAGGTCATGCAATTAAATGCACCTTCCAAGGGGTATGTGTTGTTATATGAAAATGGCTGTCATTAACCTACAATGTCAGTCTGTCATGGTTTTACCAGATTTTGGCCAGAAAACAACATGTACATGACCAATGTGAAGAAATCATGTGTCTGAAATCAGAACAATCTGCACACATATGCAGAGGTCAGGGGTATGGACACCATCTGTACTCATGCCTCCCAAGCTGTAGGAGCAAGGACTACTCACAAAGCCGTATATAATTGGGTGACAAAGGACACATAATAGGGACACCTGTTAAATATTGCTCCTACAAACATATAACGGTGATAGCATAACAGTTTTCATTAGCATAGATGGTCTGAATGGTATGAAGTGTGCAACTCATAATGTCTGCCATTATGTTATGACTGCATCCTGTAATGGGACACAGGTGTACATAAAAATGCACTACTGATATGTGGCATGCATCAGGACAGTCTATGTAAACTGTACAATTGACAGGTATGTCTGAACCACCCTGCAGGTTGCAGTCCATGTTTGGCAGGGTGTACCTGTGCTAACAACTGAAACAGGTAAAAGAAGTCCCAGAATTGTGGGACAAGAAACATGTCATACAGGTCTGTACTGATTGCATAGAGACGTGAATGTACATCAGAAGCACCTTAATGTCATGAGAAATACTGTAAGTGAAGGTAATGTCACAGAAAGAAGGTGTCATACTAGTATACCAGCGGACATCCTGTGAGTTGCACTTGCAGTGGGCATACTATGTGCTGCCAGCTGTTACATTACTACGACCTGTGTCCCACACTTCACAATTGATAATGTCACACACGCATTGCATGTTGCCTATATGTGTGCATTATGTAGACAAGAGAAGGCCCTGTGACTACTGTGTGCCCACTAGATAGGTGAACCTATTGGGGTTAAGGTCATGGCTAGGCTTGTGAGTGACCTAGTTCCAGTACTCAGGTAACCTCCTCTGTATGTATGTATGAGTCTGTGGTACTACAGAGCACTGAGGTGACATGTATGAAGGCTAGCTTTCTGTGACAAGCTGTATGTATGCAAGGTCACACTGTCTGCCAACAGTTTCCCTAACACACTGTTGCATGCATACACACCTGGTAAACATATACATATACAGCTGTACCTTGGTTTTGAAATGGACAATGTGGTTCCACTCTGCCCATAGTCTACGTTGGTAATGTCTGCATGACCACAGCCTGCAGACACACAGACACCTGGAACACAAAGAGAATACAGCATGTCAGACTACACACAGTCAGCAGTACTAGCATCAATGATGTATCATGGCTAATAAGGTACATACACTTTGATGTGTACCCATAACAAATGCAAGCAGACAGTACCTTACACAACATTACATAGCTACACTGTACTATATTCACCCTGTGCATCAGACTCATATTAAAATGTCCCTGCATCGATGGTATGGATGACTGGGATGTAGTACAGGTATCATCACATGCACAGGGTGTGGTGTGGTGTGGGTTTGCCAGAGGCTTAGGCTGGGCCATACAGTTGACATCATGTGTGTGTGTTTGGAGGGGTGTTCTAGAAATGGGCTGTGCAGAGGTGCTGTGTATGTGTCTGGAGGTGATCTGCATGCGATATATATGTGTTTGTGTTTGTATGCACACAGTCATGTCATGTGGCTGTCCTACACAGGGGTATGTTGGACAGCTGTGGACTGTACATGGCAAGGTGGTAGTGGTCACTGTCTCAGTCCACAGACATGGGAACTGGTCCCGCCAGGGGTGTAACTGACACCACCAGGCCCAAGGCCAGATGCAGTACTAGTCCATAATGGTGACTGCTGTCTGCTGGATATGTGTCCCTGATGGGACTGGCCAGGACCATGTGCCCATGGCCTGGTCCATTGTGGCGTGGACAGCACCCCCTTCAGTAATGCTGGTGGCACTGCCACTATGGGAGTGTGAAGGTGCACAGCCTTATAGACTCTCAGCTGATCTTGTCGCTGACCTACATCCACATGACTGACACCCATCCCCCACCACATGCTCCAGCACAGACATTCTGCAGTTGAGGATTGCACCAAAGTCTCACCCCACTGCCTATTCATGACCTCAGTATTGTGAGGTGTGGCCTCCAAGAGGTCATGTGGGTCATCACAGATGCCAGGAAGAGTTGTATCCAAGATCCTGAGTATTTGTCTGGTGTTGTATTCCATACGTGCTTGTGGCTCCATGATGGACTGAAACATGTGTCTGGTGACACCTGCTGTGGCACTTCTGACATGGGTTTGACGAGTAGCAGTCCTCTTTCGAACATCCCTGTCCATCTACCTGTGTGGGACCTCAACTGCACTCTGGCTATGGCTAGTGTCTACACTCACACTTGCCATATTCACCATAATAGCTTGTTCCATGTCACCACCCACCAACTTTTCACTATCTGTAGCCACTGGGGATGGGGTATGTTTGGACATTGTGACTGTGTGTGTGAGGACTCTGTGGGTGACAGTGGGATGCCAACCGATGGCATGGATTCAGCCCCTGACAAACCCACCTGTGCCTCACTATGACTACCATCATCATCAGAGTCCACAGAGACACTGACATCAGGTTCTGTGGGGAAGGGACCACAACCAACATGTCCACTTGTGAGGGGAAGACAACATATGTAAATTAATGCCTACACTATAAGGTGTGCTGGTACACACACACGCGCACACATGCACACATGTACACACACACACACACACACACACACACACACACACACACACACACACACACACACACACACACACATATACAGGTGAGGTGGCACAAAGGTATTACACAGACCTCAAAATATCCAAAGGGTCACATGCACAATACACAGTCAGACCACAGCATACACACTCTGGACAGGCCCTCAACATCATGCAGTGCAGCCATTTCCACTTAATGTCACTACTAATATACACCTCTGGGATATGTGAGTAGTGTTAGTAGGCACCTAGCACACACTGCACCCATGTACACATTATTCCTGTTCACCTGTATAGCGACTCCTCTCAACATACCTCTCAACTGTACAGACTTTTGCAGAATGTCTACATGTCTGGTTCATATTTTTGGTCTGTTCCTCATAAATCTTGTGTTTCTCTGACACATTACTGGGATGATCTGGGGACTGACATCACTAATTAATGATATACATTTCAGTTTCAAACTTCAAAGTCTGCAGTAAATGTATGTTAAAACAAATCCAGTTACTCTAACAACTTTCTAAGCTTACAGTGGATATGATAATTGTACACACCCCTGTTAACATGCCAGTTTTTTTGTGATATATAAAATGAGACCACAATACATCATTTCAAAATCCCTCCCACCTTTGATGTGACCTATAACCTTTGCAATCCAATTGAAAAACAAACAAATCTTTTAGGGTTAAAATAAAGCAAATGAAATACATACACTAAGCTGGCTGCCTAAGTGTGCACCCCCTTAAACTAATACTTTGTTGAAGCACCTTTTGATTTAATTGCAGCATTCAGTCTTCTTGGGAAGGAGTCTATCAGCATGGTACATCTTGACTTGACAATATTTGCCCACTGTATTTGCTAAAGCCCTCCAACTCTGTCAGATTGTGAGGGCATCTCTTGTGCACAACACTCTTTAGGTCATCCCATGGATTTTCTATTGGATTCAGATCTGAGCTGTGGCTGGACATTCCAAACTTTGATTCTCTTCTGGTGAAGCCATTCATTTGTTGATTTGGATGTATGCTTCAGGTCATTGTTGTGCTGACAGGTAAAAGTCCTCTTCATCTTCAGCTTTCTAGCAGATGCCTGAAGATTTTGGGCCAAATGTGACTGGTATTTGGAACTGTTCATAATTTCCTCCACCTTGATTAATGCCTTGGTTCCAGGTTATGAACAGCACCCCGAAAGCAGGACACTGCCACCACCATGCTTCACTGTGGGGATGGTGTTCCTATGGTGATGCGAAGTGTTGTTTTTGTGCAAAAGGTACCTTTTGGAATTGTGGCCAAACAGTTCAACCTTGGCCTCATTAGACTATAACACATTTTTCCACATGCTTTTGCGGGACTTGACGTATTGTTTTTATATTTTAGCCAGGCCTGGATGTCGTTCTGTGCGAGAAAAGGCTTCCATCTTCCAAACCTACCCCATAGGCCTGACATATGGAGAATACACGAGATTGTTGTCACATGTGATACACATCAAGTACTTGCCAGAGTGCAGCTCCTGCAGTGTTGCTGTAGGCTCCCTGGCAACTTCACTGACCAGTGTTTGTCTTGTCTTTTCATCAAGATTTAGAGGGACATCCAGTTCTTTGTAACATCACTGTTGTCCACATTTTCTCCCCTTTTTGATGACTGTCTTCACTGTGTTCCATGGTATATGCAATGTTGTGGAAATGTTTTTGTGCCCTTCTCCTGGCTGAAACCTTTCAACAATGAGATCTCTTTGATGCTTTGCAAGCACTCTGAGAACCATGGTTTTTGCTATAGCAGGCAACTTAGTAAATGTCAGGGGAATCCTATTAGGACAGCTGACCATTATTAGTTGTTAATCAGAGTCTCTTCAATTGATGGCAGGGGTGTACCCAAGAAGACTGACTGCTGTAATTAGATCAAAAGGTGCTTCAGCAAAGTATTAGTTTTAGGCTGTGTACACTTATGCACCCAGCTTATTGTATGTTACTTATTATTCATATTTGTTTCCCTAACAGATTTGTTTTTCAATTTAATTGTACAGGTTATATGTCACATTAAAGGTGGGAAGGGTTTTGAAATGATTTATTGTGGTCTCATTTTTATATATCACAAGAACCTGCCATTTTAACAGGAGTGTGAACACCTTTTCTATCCACTGTATAAGAGTAATATTTAAATATGTCCCTAGTTTTGGGCCTTTGTCCCCCATTTTATCAGTCTTTGTCCAGATTTCTTGCACTGATATGTTGTGAGGTATGCTACAGGTATGTTACATCTCCTGCAAATAGGCTCCTGTAATGACCACTGTGATGCAATGCAGTTAACCCCACCACAAGTGAACATGCACATATCACAATAATAAGAGTGACAGTTGTGTGCATGAAGAAATGCATGCCCTTAACATGCCTGGGGTACTGGTGAGCCACAGCAGGACAATTCCATACTCACCATCTTCAGGCTGTTGTCCCACATCCAGACCAGAGGGACCTATGTAGTTGTGGGAGAAAGGTATTTTCAGCAGACTCACATGTGGCATTGGTACAAGATGAATGCTACTTTTCTGCACATGTAGAGTACAAGCTCCAATACTACACAATTTGCTGTTCTTCACCATAGATGTGCACTTCTGTGCATTACAAAACCCCACCCACAACTGCATTTTGACCTGACATATGCATCTAGATACTCTACGGATGCCAGTATGGCTGCTACAGTAGTAGCTTGATGTCCACTGGGGCCTTACCTGCATGCTCCTTGCCTGGTGTCTGGGTGCCACCTACCTCCAGAATGTGGGTACCTTCACTCTGCTGTTGTTCTGTGGTGCATACCCCAAGTTTGGCAAGGAGCTCCTCCATAGCTGTAAGCAGGGCCTGCATAGCAGGACCCCCACCTGTGACTGTGCGGTCCCTGGCCATGGCAGCAGCCCTTAGGTGAGCAATAACAAATGAAGTCAGTCGCACAATGCCTGATCTGTTCCATAAGTCTGTACATGTTGACCCACTTAATTTACCCTGTGAACTAGGTCATCCCACAGTGTGGTACACTCCCACAGATGCATTTGGCAATGGCCAAACATCACTCCATGGTACTGGACTATGTTGTCAATGATAGCTGATGTCTCTGCATCTGAGTATGGTGGCTGTCTGCCACGATGCATGTCACCTGGAAGAGATAAACAGGGAAACACATCACAGGACCTCATAATTGGTCAATGTTATTTACAGAACCTGCACATCAACACTGACTAGCACTAGCCACCATTTATGACCACATCATACCCCTATCATCTCTCAGCACAGTATGAACTTACATTGCACTCCTGGTCCTGTTGTGCCATGCTCCCCCCAGTGAAGGCCAGTAAATTGCATACTCCTCCATTCATCATTCACTTTTGTGTAGAGGGATGACAGTGCCCATCATACATGCAGATGGGATGTCAATAGTGCTCAGGCTTTGTTTGACTACAGTGTGTAATGGAGCTGGGATCACATGCCTGAGTTCATGTAGAATGCAGACAGGGATGTTATCAGGTCCCATGGAAAATTAATTTTATTGCCTTTGAGTAGGCATTGTGGAACTGCTCCCTGATGATAAGGGGAGGAGTGTGGGTGCTGTGCATATCCACCTATACTGATGGGGGGCAGGGGGGTGATGTTTTCACTTAACCTATCTGCAGCAGGTTGGCTATAGCTACGGCATGTGTGTATGTGGTGTGACTGCACACCAGTACTGATTGGAATTGGTTGTTGTCTCTGAGATTGAAGACATTGTAATGATTGCCTTGTGATTGGCTTTGGTGGATGTGTCCAATTATTACTCATAGCTAGCCTTACAGTGATTCACCTGTGACCTTGCATGCTTGTTCAGACAAAGGTGGACTTGCTTCCAAGTTGGTGCCTGCTCCTACTTGGCCCTGTACATCCAATATAGTGACCTATCCTGTGTTTTTTGTATTGCTGCTGTCTACCAAAGGGGATTACTCTACCTTGGTGGAGGTGGGTTTTATGAGTCAGGTATTGCTGAGCCCATACAGCTATGCAGGCACACATATAGCTGTTTGTATTAGGCATGGACATGAGGTCATAACACAATTGGACACTTTTCCACTGTCAACCTGATAATCATGCTTATTCTAGTACCCATTTCTGTGTCAGGGCAATGCAACAACCGGTAGCTATAGACATTTATGTCTGTTGGATGCACTGAAACTATGATTACACACATGTACAACATGTACAGCTTATTTACCTGATGTTTTGCATCTCATGTCTGTTGTTTTGAGGCTTACAGCTATACCTACTCATACATATATGTGCACAGGTAATACCTGATATACATTTCTGTTCTATGTCAGTATGGCACACTGTATTTACACACTTGCTGCTCAGTCATACCTCTCAACTGTTAGACCAGGGCATCTGGATGATGGCACACATGAATGGGGGGCAATGGCCCAAAATTAGTGACACCTTATTAATATTGCTGCAACACATTTAAGTCAGTTGATAGCACAGTAGGCTTTGCATTCACAGAAATACCCTGGAGGATGTCTGACATTCATATGTATGTTATTATGTTCTGATGTCAGCCTTCAGAGAATTGCCAATGATTTGCCAGGCATAACACAACTTTATGAGGAAATGACTATATCTATGAGGCACACATGTGGTCAATGTGCAGAACACTGGACATTTGAATGGTATGAGCTCAGTAATATGACATGCAGTTCAACACACACTTCTGTGACAGTAGTTTACTATGTATATACCCTTTATAGGTCTCTTAGATTTGTAAGACAAACGTGCATCATAGTGGTATATTTATGAAATCCCAGTAGCTAGCCTAGCAGTGTCACAGTCAGTATTGTTCAACAGACACTCCAGTAGTACTCATATGTGAGCCTTCTTTTCCTGGGGTGACTCAGGGGCCTGAGCTGTGATGTATGTCACTGTAGACAGAGCCAGATGCTATGGCCATAGGTGCTGTTCAGCAATATATCAGTACAGCAAGTCTTGTTGAGACATATTTGTTTAAATTCCCATTTCCCATTATTGCATACACCCTACTGCATTCCATTACATGCATACGTGTTTGACATACCTTTTTTCCAAGTATTCCTGTATTTCATGTTTGCTTCTCTGTCTCTCTGTCTCTCTCTGTCTACATATGTAGAGGTACAGACCTGTTTTGCATAGGCAGTAGCTTGCCTTTTGTTAGTAATGCTCATGAGCAGGCCTGTGCACCAATTGGTGTCCCCCACATGCAAATTGTATGCAGATCAGCTGTGTTGTTATTCCAATAGCCAATGGCATGGCAACTCACTACTATAACTGAGTAATTCATGTGGGCATTGCCTCTTTTCCTTGTCTGTGAGAAGAACATCATGGAGGTGTGTGAACTACAGAATGACAGAGGGTAGGTGAAAATACCTCTTACAAAACGACATGTGGAGACAGCCCAACAAAATGGGGGAGAAGGTTCCATACTTAGGGACAGAATGTGAGTATTGCTGTTATACACTGAAGCACAAACCTCCTCCAAAAACACAAAAATCACAGAAGAAACAGTCCGCTTTTCCCGCACAATAAAGGGTTTTCCTCCAATTCACGAAAAAATACCTTCCTTCACCGATAGTTGCACAAAAATGAATTTATTGAGTGGCAAGCAGTTAAAACAGATAAACAGGATCAGTCCATACCATAAACCAGCACCGATAGTCGGTTTCTTGGCTTGGTTTAAAATAGCAGCAAACACCAGCAAACAAACAACACCACCAGCTCGTCTTACATGTTACTAAAAAATCAGAGATTGAGCGCGCTTTCGTCCATGGATTACTGGACTTCTTCAGAATCTACATATTCCATTCCAATAAGCTCTTAAATACTTTTCTGTAAGTGTCAATTATTCCATTAATTAATTACAATTCCACTTTATTTTTAAAGGTATATGTTGTTTTATAAACCTGTCCCATATAAACAAGCCATTTGGAATATATGTCTATATAAACTTATTGCCATTACTAATATGTTCATATACCCGTATATAGTGTCATCCTACCCCTCAATTTTAAAAAATATATGCAGCATTAATATAAATAAGTACTATTGAATTAAATTCGTGTGTCTATAGTCATTATAAAATCTTCCAATAGGATGTGTTGATATTTAATGTATATACATTTGTGTATGTATGTATGTATATTTTGTATATATACATGAATATAAATAAATACATGAATATTCCAAAATATATACAATGGTGTTACATAATATAAATATGAATACACATTTAAATATAATAGAACCATAAATATAATTGTAAATAAATAAATATATGAGTATAAATATGTGTATATTGTATATAAAAATATTAAATTATTAAATGTATATAATATGTTTAATAAAAAATGTATGTATATAATATAATAATATGATAAATATGCATATACGTTCATAAAATCTCAAAAAATAAAAATGAAAAAAAAAAAAATTAGTAGATAAAACAGTTAATGATTGTCATTAAATGGGTCCACTAACAATAAATATTTACATATATTTACACATGTGATTTTACATCATTATGCATTCTGTTTTGGGTTATTGGCTAGTATTTTGAGAACTGGTTTTATAGATATATGATCATTTAAACCCTTATAACAACATACATCCAGCCTCATTTGCCAAATAAGTTCCCGAAATTCCAGAAATGTTTCCCAGTCTCCTCCTCTATCACAAGCCTTTACTTCCTCCAATACCCAAAACTTAATATTTGCGTTCTTGCACGTACTAACATGTCTGTACAGTGCATTATTTTCATTTTTCCTTGATATATCTCTCATGTGTTCGTATATTCTCGTTCTTAGTTGTCTTTCAGTTTTCCCCACATAGTATGCCCAGCAGTCCACACAGTATGCCAGGTATACCACCCCTTTCGTATAACAACTATAATATTTATTACTTCTAAACTTGTGTCCTGTATTTTTTAACCATAATTCTTTACTTCCTGCCAAGAAAGAACATTGGGCACATCTTCCACATTTGAATGTGCCCACTCTATTACTTGCTCCTAGTTCCCTGTATGTGTCTTTCTTAAATTCGAACATTTTTTTCAAATTTATGTTCTTCCTATAGCAAATTTTTAGTGGTCCCTGAAATATTGATGGTTTGTTGGACATTCTAGAAAACATTTTCCAAACCTCATTTATCCCTTTCCTTAACCAACCAAACCCATAAAAATATGTTAGTGTTAACCTGGGTGCATTTTCTATGTGGGTAATCTCTGTATTTTTGTCATTATTGTTGATACTAACCATAGTAGTGGACTCATTCCCATTCATGTTTCCAATCGTGTCTGACATAGGAATATTTAACATAGGAATATTTCTTAGAAGTGGTAAGTATCTATTATTTCTTTGTTTCATAACTTCTTTTTTGATTCTTTTTATAAGACCGTCAGGATATCCTCTTTCCTTAAATAGTTTATGAATTATCACCATTTCTTCCAAAAACTCATCCCTGTCACTAGTCATTCTGGAGGCTCTTATCATTTGCCCCTTTACCACATTTTTCTTCATGAAAAGGGGATGGTCACTCTCATAGTGAACATATGAATTGGAAAAACATGTTTTTCTATATATTCTGGATTTGTATTTCTTATCATTCTTATTCTTACTGATGGTAACATCCAAGTAGTTCACTTGATCTGATGTTAGATCAAAGCGTGAACTTGAGGAATGGTGTGGTACTATTTATATACTGAACAAAATCTTTTACTTGTTGGGTCGTGCGTCCCATATTATAAAAATGTCGTCCAGGAATCTAAAATATTTCACAATATAATCTTTGTGATTCGATTTCAACACAAAGTTCAATTCCCAGAACAACATTATTATGTTGGCATATATTGGTGCGCAGGCCGACCCCATTGCCACACCGTCCTTTTGATAATATATATCCCTTGGAAATAAATAAAATTATTTTTTAACACTAACTCCATACTTTCCAAAATTAGCCTGAAGTCATTATTGTTAAGAAACTTAAAATCCACCAACATATGTTCAAACCATGTAAGTCCTACTTCATGGGGTATAACTGAAAACAGGTCTTTTACGTCAATAGTTATGAACAAATATCTATCTTGGTATGGGATATCATTAAATTTCTTTAAAAAATCCCAGGAATCAATTAAAATATGAGGGTAGTCTTTACTAAATTGTTTTAATTTTGTATCTACCAGTATCGCCAAAGGTTGTGTTTTTGAGCCCTGGGATGTAACTATAGGTCTCAGGGGAGGGTTGTCGACCTGCTTGTGTATCTTTGGAATTCCAAATATTTCTGGAATTGTAGGTTTAGGGACTTTCAAATAATTATACATATCCACGTCTATTAGACCTTGTAATAAATTGTCCTGAAGGATATAATCTATCTTCCTATAACACATATTCATTTCATTTTTAGACGCTAAATTGTATCTGTCTTCGTTATTAAGAATTTCTAACATCTTTTTAGTGTAGTCCCAGTGGTCCATAAGGACTACACCTCCCCCCTTGTCCGGCTTCATAATTCTTAACTTTTTATTCTCTTGAAGTTTTTTCCTCTAAAGTTAAATTGCTGAAATCTTGTGTTTTCTCATTAGGTACAAATCCTTGTCTTACCATGTCTATAATTGTTGTTTCAAAGTTCAAAATATCAGTATGTAGGGGGGGATTGAACACACTTCTCCTTCTCAATTTATTACTATCAGTATTATTCATATCATGAAGTAATAATCCCAGGTTCAGTTTTCTAGTAAACAATTTTATGTCTATCAAAACTTCTTCCATTCTCGGCTTTTTCTTTGGTACAAAGGAAAACCCCTTTGTAAATAGCCCAAAGAAAGCCGGAGATATTTCTAACTCTGTAAAATTGTAAATGTGAAAATTCTCCATGGAATGTATCCTGCATAATGCTAAGTCAATTGGCTCTCCCTCATTATTACAATCTAAAAATGTTGTCCCCTGACCATCGTCAGTACTATTCTGACCTTCATTCAAATGAGTAATTTCTGTCAATTCTGAACCAATTGCTTTTCTATCAAAGTGGGAGTATTCTATCTGTATCTCGTTCCTTTGTTGTTTTGCATGGTAAGGGTTCCTGTTACCTCTGCATATGAAAAGTGTTGACTCTGATTCCTGATTCGTTCTGATCTCCGGGGCCCCTGATCTACCCCTAAAGGGTCATCCTCATTGTCTCTCTCTTCATCCCCAAAATTCCTATACCTATTATTGTAAAAAGATTCATCATTTTGGTCTTGTTGTTGAAATCCCTGCCCCCCCCACTAAATCATCACTTCTATTCCGTCCATTTAAAAATCTCTTGTTACTACTAATTCTGTGTCCGGGATTTACATAGGCTCTCCCTTCCCTATATTCTCTTAAATCCCGTTCAATTTTGTCACATTTTCTCTTATAATTTTTATTCACATTAAAATCAACATCTTGCAATACACCACAGTATATATTTTTACATTCTTGAACTGTAAATAAAAGGTCATTACTAATGTCATAGTATAACTTGTCAACACATTTTTTACTTGCATTTAAAATTTTTTCATTGCTCTTTATCATAGCTTTTAGTATAGACAGTCCACAGTCATTGAGTAATTCTGTAATAGTCTTAAATAACTCTTCATCATTGCGTACATTGTTGGAGTATTTCATCAACCTAAGTCCCTTAGGGACTATCTTTTGTTCCACACATTTCTTAAGATACCAATTGTCCAAACTAAGATTACGGTACCTGTTAAGCTCCGTTTCAAGAAGCTTACATTTATCCTCGTACCGGTATTTGTCATCTGTACTTTTTCCTTCATTATACCTGTTCTCCGTTGTAAACGATTTATCAAGCCATTCATTGAAGGCTATATTATTATAGCCCTCTAAAACACGCTGTCCTTTTTTAAAATGTATTTTCCTGTTGTTGTTATGTCCGCTCGCTCCCTCCCGAACCATGTTGGCGTTTTTTTCGGTTGTACCTTGGAAGCGGGAGTTATGCGTCATCACAGCCCCTTCGCTAGTCACCTCCGCCCATCTCTCCTCTCCGTTAGGACTCCGTTGACCACATGGTATAGACCCAGTAAGATCCAAAGAGACAACCGACCCTGTTGTCTCTTGTGAGTGGGTCCGTATAAGTTGTACCAACTGGCTAAGCAGACTCTGTTCGCCTTCCATCCTGGGGAACCCTCGTAGCAGTAATTGCGGAACACTGGTAACCACTGAAGCACAAACCTCCTCCAAAAACACAAAAATCACAGAAGAAACAGTCCGCTTTTCCCGCACAATAAAGGGTTTTCCTCCAATTCACGAAAAAATACCTTCCTTCACCGATAGTTGCACAAAAATGAATTTATTGAGTGGCAAGCAGTTAAATAGTACCACACCATTCCTCAAGTTCACGTTTGATCTAACATCAGATCAAGTGAACTACTTGGATGTTACCATCAGTAAGAATAAGAATGATAAGAAATACAAATCCAGAATATATAGAAAAACATGTTTTTCCAATTCATATGTTCACTATGAGAGTGACCATCCCCTTTTCATGAAGAAAAATGTGGTAAAGGGGCAAATGATAAGAGCCTCCAGAATGACTAGTGACAGGGATGAGTTTTTGGAAGAAATGGTGATAATTCATAAACTATTTAAGGAAAGAGGATATCCTGATGGTCTTATAAAAAGAATCAAAAAAGAAGTTATGAAACAAAGAAATAATAGATACTTACCACTTCTAAGAAATATTCCTATGTTAAATATTCCTATGTCAGACACGATTGGAAACATGAATGGGAATGAGTCCACTACTATGGTTAGTATCAACAATAATGACAAAAATACAGAGATTACCCACATAGAAAATGCACCCAGGTTAACACTAACATATTTTTATGGGTTTGGTTGGTTAAGGAAAGGGATAAATGAGGTTTGGAAAATGTTTTCTAGAATGTCCAACAAACCATCAATATTTCAGGGACCACTAAAAATTTGCTATAGGAAGAACATAAATTTGAAAAAAATGTTCAATTTAAGAAAGACACATACAGGGAACTAGGAGCAAGTAATAGAGTGGGCACATTCAAATGTGGAAGATGTGCCCAATGTTCTTTCTTGGCAGGAAGTAAAGAATTATGGTTAAAAAATACAGGACACAAGTTTAGAAGTAATAAATATTATAGTTGTTATACGAAAGGGGTGGTATACCTGGCATACTGTGTGGACTGCTGGGCATACTATGTGGGGAAAACTGAAAGACAACTAAGAACGAGAATATACGAACACATGAGAGATATATCAAGGAAAAATGAAAATAATGCACTGTACAGACATGTTAGTACGTGCAAGAACGCAAATATTAAGTTTTGGGTATTGGAGGAAGTAAAGGCTTGTGATAGAGGAGGAGACTGGGAAACATTTCGGGAACTTATTTGGCAAATGAGGCTGGATGTATGTTGTTATAAGGGTTTAAACGATCATATATCTATAAAACCAGTTCTCAAAATACTAGCCAATAACCCAAAACAGAATGCATAATGATGTAAAATCACATGTGTAAATATATGTAAATATTTATTGTTAGTGGACCCATTTAATGACAATCGTTAACTGTTTTATCTACTATTTTTTTTTTTTTTTTTCCATTTTTATTTTTTGAGATTTTATGAACGTATATGCATATTTATCATATTATTATATTATATACATACATTTTTTATCAAACATATTATATACATTTAATAATTTAATATTTTTATATACAATATACACATATTTATACTCATATATTTATTTATTTACAATTATATTTATGGTTCTATTATATTTAAATGTGTATTCATATTTATATTATGTAACACCATTGTATATATTTTGGAATATTCATGTATTTATTTATATTCATGTATATATACAAAATATACATACATACATACACAAATGTATATACATTAAATATCAACACATCCTATTGGAAGATTTTATAATGACTATAGACACACGAATTTAATTCAATAGTACTTATTTATATTAATACGCATACATACATTTTTTAAAATTGAGGGGTAGGATGACACTATATACGGGTATATGAACATATTAGTAATGGCAATAAGTTTATATAGACATATATTCCAAATGGCTTGTTTATATGGGACAGGTTTATAAAACAACATATACCTTTAAAAATAAAGTGGAATTGTAATTAATTAATGGAATAATTGACACTTACAGAAAAGTATTTAAGAGCTTATTGGAATGGAATATGTAGATTCTGAAGAAGTCCAGTAATCCATGGACGAAAGCGCGCTCAATCTCTGATTTTTTAGTAACATGTAAGACGAGCTGGTGGTGTTGTTTGTTTGCTGGTGTTTGCTGCTATTTTAAACCAAGCCAAGAAACCGACTATCGGTGCTGGTTTATGGTATGGACTGATCCTGTTTATCTGTTTTAACTGCTTGCCACTCAATAAATTCATTTTTGTGCAACTATCGGTGAAGGAAGGTATTTTTTCGTGAATTGGAGGAAAACCCTTTATTGTGCGGGAAAAGCGGACTGTTTCTTTTGTGATTGCTGTTATACAGCTGGAATAATGCCGGATTAACAGGGTTTATGTGCACATGCATTTTCTGCATGATTTCAGGTCTGACAGTGATATGTGGATGACATAACTTTCAATTGTAGGACTATCCACAGAATGGCCAGAGCTTTGACTCTTACGTTTGTTCTGTTCCTCAGACAGTTTTTTTCCTTGTCAAATCAGTAGGATACTGTGGGGATTGCGGTCAGTAAATGCTAACATCCATTTGTGTTTCTGACTTCATATCCTTCAGATAATACATGGTACAACAAACCATGTTACACCAGCAACTTTCTCTGTTTATAACAGCAATATTTCAAATATGCCTCTGTTTTCGGGCCTCTGTCCCCCAATTATGTCAGGCTTTGTCCAGATGTCATGCAGTAAGAGGTTGATAGATATGGTATATCGTTATTTAGTGTCTTCATTCCAGATATCTTCCTAGTGATGTAGCAGAATCCCAAACATGTTATGAGGAAAGCCTGGCCATTCTGTGGGAATCTGTACATTTAACATGTCTGTGTATGTCTGGCCATTGTTAACCAACTGACAGGATTGTGTAGCAGTGTAGTATGTAAATGTTAGTTGGGCTGTGTAGGGAGTGGGGTCGATGTGAGAGTCATGGGTCCTTTTCTATCTGACTGTGCATGCTGCTCCAGTTTCTGGCAGTCAATCTGCTGTATATGTTTGTAGGGGCAGAGTGAGACACATCCCGTACCACCTCAGGATTCCTACTACACTGTGACTTGGGGTAGTATATGTAGGGGAAGTGTGTGAGTGGTAAACAGCATATATTTATTTATACAGTTGTTATACTCTAGTGTTCAGTTGGCTTACTAATATGTCACTGTGACTGTGGTGCAATTGGTTGTGGCTATACACTTTCACACTGGTGTCTGTTTTTCACTTCTGTTACATCCCTGTACTACTGTTACATCCCTGTAGTGCCTGATATATTTGCAAATGCATGTGTAATTCCCCATAGCTGATTTGGGGTAGTGTTGTGTCGGTTGACTGTAGTTTGGATGGTGCTTGGTGACATGCTTGGCAGCTCAGTGCAGTTTCCCTAATGTTATGTTATGTCCACATATACGTAGGATGTATTTCTGACAAATCAGTGGGATGATGTGCAGACTGAAGTCACTAACTAATGAGAAGCAATTGAGTCCCGGGCTTGTGATATTTCAGGCAATATATGTTAGAACAGATGGTGTTACTGCAGCAATGTTCTCAGCTTATCTACTCAAGAATTTCAGATAAGTGCCTATATTTATGCCTTTGTCCCCCCCCCCACTTTGTTAGGCTTGGTCCAGATTTGTTGCATTAAGGGGTTCTACGCATACCTCTCACATGACCGGATTGCCACAGAATGTCCAGCTTTTTAGCTCATATTTTTGTTCAGTTCCACAAATTATTTGTATTTTTCTGTTAAGCAACTGTGATGATCTGAGGATTTCTGTCAGTAAATAATGACATACATTTCAGTGTCAGACCTCGCATCCTTCGGAAAACATATGCTGCAACAAACCCTGCTACTCTGGCAACTTTCTAAGTTTATATGAGCAATATTTTAAATATATAATTGATTTTCTGTCCATTGTTTACCCATTTTGACTGCCTTTGCCCAGATTTCTTGTACTAAGAGGTTGAGAGGTATGGTTCTGAGGTATGACTGCACTACATGTTATATGCCTATATATGAAACACTGAATTTCAGTATTTCAAGACTATAAAGCCGAAACAACAAAAAAATGAAAACCAAAACCACGACAGTTAAAGCATACACACAAACACAACTACACCTACCTCCACACAACAACACAAACACACACACAATTACTATAAGCAGGGACAAGCCCTTTGTACCCCCCATGTTGGGGGCTGTGCCCACACACCCCCTACTTATATATACTAACTCCGAGTTTGCAGTACACATCAACACACACAAAACCCACCAACATACATTCCACACCTCCTCGCACGAACACATATCACACAGATACAAACACCACCACTCTCGACACTGACACTCTCACACTCTCACCTATGTACCCTAACCCATATCTAACACTCCCTGACACACTAACAAATACACAAACCCTCCCCAAAACCCTTAAAAACTCCACACTTACCTAACGCACCATCAGAACTGCAGGTTCAACATGTCCGGGTTCGATATTCTGCAGTTTCTTGCATCTGCAGATTTGACACTTTGGTCTCGAGATACTGAAATTCGACATTTCAGTATTTATATATATATATATATATATATATATATATATATATATATATATACATGTGTGTGTGTGTGTGTGTGTGTGTGTGTGTGTGTGTGTGTGTGTGTGTTTGTGTGTGTGTGTATATTTACAAGACCTGACTGATTTCACAGAGTGTTTTCCCTACTTTTGAATGATTCTACTGCATGATATGTTTGAAAAAGCATCTGCAGTTTTTTCAGTTCAAATGATGTAGTGGTACATTTCTCTGACTATAGTGTGTATGGTCCTGGGTTCTAGACTTGGCAGGGCTGATTATTTTGTTGCTGGGCAGAACAAGGGCTGATGGAGACAGAGTGGTTAAAGCATCTTTAAGCCATTGTAAGCAGGTGTATGTGGTTTTGCATGAAGCAAAGCAATGTTAACTGATGGTTAAGTCCTCTTAGCTTCACTTAGTGGCACATACTCCTGCTTACACCCACACAAATTTTGATTAATGAAAAGAAAAAAGGCTGATAGGAAAATTGTGAAATGGGGGCAAGCAGGGGGTAAAACATTAGGTAAACCAGCTAGGGATATGCAGGATGGCTGTAGGAAAGGACCATAGCTCTACATTTCTTCTGCAGCAACAGCTGTTAATAATGTGTAGAATTTGGAATTTACAACCTCACACCCAATAGGGAGGGGTGTTGGCATCAGACATTTTAGAAAAATGTGTGTGTAGCTTGATTGATGTCACTGTACATGGGGGTGAAATGTAGAGCTCTGTATGGGGCAATGATTTTTTTTTTGCGGGACAGATTCCCCTTTTTTGTTTTTTAGGTGAGAGTGGGATGTTGGGAAAGGGCTGTAGGTATGCTGGGGAGGTAGGTTGGGTAGGATAGGTAGCATTTGCAGACAGACAAGACACACAAGACAGCAGACAGGTGCAGTATATGACACATGAGGGGGTAAGCACCTTGGACGGAGAGGGTGGTTGGGTATCAGAGACCCATGAGCCCCCAAATGGATACAGTGGAACTGAGGTCCCCATCCATGGGCAGTAATCACTGCACCTTCATGGCCCTGAAGGTGGCTGTGCTGGGGGCTGGACAGGATGGGCAGCCTGCCCCTTGAGGTGTGCCAGGCAGCCCTCCGTCTGGCACAGCTGCCCACCCAACTTGGAGGGGATGATCGTGTGCACCATACCATGGAACATTCTGTGTGTGATGGGCTCCTTTCCACCCCCAGGGTGTGGGAAGTGCCCTGTCCCCTGAGGCAGTTCCACCCAAAGGTGGTGCAGGACCAGCAACAGAAGATGTTCCGGGTTGGGTCCCAGGCATGCTGGGGCCTGGTGCCATGGCCAGATGGGGTGGAGGCAGATCCACCGTGATCTGCCTTCCCAAACATGCTATGGTGTTGTGGTTTTCCAAGATATATTGGTTAGTCATGATCAATACATTTCAAAATTAGTTATAGCAGCATGCATGGGTATTCCCATTAACTCAAACCAACAGATATGAAACAGTTGCATAGCAAATAGAACACATGCATAAATGGAACAACAGTAAGCATTTTAACAGCATGCAAGTTACATTGATGGCAAAAGGCCACCAATAATGGTATTTGAACAAGGTATGTTAAAATGCAAACAATGAAATATATGAACAATAATAGAACACTTGTCCCAACAATAGGTTTTGAGAACAACATACCCATAGTATATGAATAATAATCATTGATGCAGATGACAGGTGGGGGGAGAGAAGAAAAAGTCCATTAACAGCTGTATTGGCTTCTTTTTTTCAGAACAGTACTGCTCAGTATGCTACAGGTCTACACTCATTTTACATCTACCTATGGCCCATAGCTTCTGTGGCACATACATCCCTGCTAGACTGTCAACCTGTAATGGTATGAGGCAGACTGGGTACATTGCGGCTACTTTACTGGAGGGGGCTTGTACATGTCAGGGTTACATACGTGACAAAGAAGGGTTACCCTGCAATGATCTTGTGTTAGTCTGCTACTAGCATGGTTCACCTGGATTCCTATCTGTGTCCAAGGTGATTGGCAGCAGTAACCACTAGCCATGACAGTGTGACACTTGAGAGACATGTATTGGGAAGAGGGCATGGGGTATGTACCTATCCTGCAGTCATTTGCAAGCATGGGATTAGACAGCGGGTCAGTTGATCATGGTATATTGTTATACCATTCAAACAGCCACTATGGACATTTCATTACCTGGAAGACCTGTGGATAAAATATCTGTTACTATTATCTGACTGTCTCTACAAATATTCTAAGATTTCATGAGTGCCTATATATATATATATATATATATATATATATATATATATATATATATATATATATATATATATTTATATATATTTATACACATATCTCAGTACCACTTCCTGGATTCTAACCATGTCTGGGTGTGCTAAAATGAAATACAAGGATGTTTCTCATCATACTGAGCTATCGGGGAACTGCTGTCTCTTGTTTGACTGTTTTCTGTTTAATACTCTGTGGGTTAGACAGTCTGACCTTGTAATTCTCAGATTCATGCATGACAGTTACTGTACTGTGTAGTAATCCTTTGAAATTATACTATCTGGAAAGCAAAGGTTAACACAATGCACTGCAGCAGGAGACAAACTATAATACATTTGACATTAGGATTCAGGAATCTCATCTTAGTGCATAACATATATCATATTTCATGTATATCTTCATTTATAGCTTCACAATCTACTGTTTTACATACTAGCTGATTCTCAGAACAACCTCTGTTAATTCATGCTGTCAAAGCCATATTTTCCATGCAGAACCTGTACACATTCTATTTCTACAACAACATACCAGAATAAACACAACAGTTGATGGTTGAGGTTTTTATTGTACTTATATGACACAGTGCTCTACTACTGCATACGTTCTAGATGACTATTAGTCTGATAAACTTTTCTTTAATCGTTAGACACAGAAAATGATCAACAATTTAATCCTTCTTATTTATTTCACTATATAGTGCAAGGTAGATCTGTACTCATCAGCCTATCAGCACAGCCTTGCCAGTCTGTCCCCATGGTCCTCAGCATTGCTATCCCTCTCCACTGCAGCTATAGGGGGAGAAAACAAATAAACATTATGCATACTTGTCTATCACAGACTCAGCCTAGAATCTGGTACAGCTATATCTGGATACTTACAAACTGCTGGAGCATGGTTGTCCCTAGTGACCTGGATCCATTGGGCCAAGAGTGCCCCCTTCCTCCACTTTACATTGGCATAGTGATACTATACCTGCTCACCAGTTCAGGGAATGCCAGTAGCACTGCTGAAATTGCATGCCAGATGGTCCCAGGCCTCCGCTTTATACTGTGAGCCCTGGTACTGGCCCTGCAGCAGTATGTCATCATGGTTTGCAACAAGGAGTTTAGCCATGACTCTGGACTCCAAAATGCCCCAGCACTGCATGCAAAAGCGCAAGCCCTCACCAACACCTGACATAGTTCCTACTCAAAGAAAGCTACAACAGAGTCTGGCTGTATTCCCACACTTTACCATCATTGGACTATTTTGAAAATGCTCACCTCAGATAAGCAGTGCGCAAATCTGCTAAGTTGGGTTGAACAGTGCTTAAAGGAGTAATTGTTGAGCATTGCTTAACAGTGTACAAATCTGCTTAGCTGAGCTAACTACTGCTTAGCATTTACATCTAAGCAATGCTTAAACCAGCTACGCATAGCTGAGCAATGCTAACCATTGCTCACTTTTCATTTTTAGGGAATATCAGAATAATTGCTTTTAATTAATCATTACTGTCATATTAATAAGTGTATATGATTTACTTTACATGATGTCCCTTTATGTGCTTTCATTACATTACCATGGGGTATGACTATACTATATGGGACACTTGTGTATACATGGGTGATTTCACATGTTATATGCACTCACACTTCCATTGTAGACCAGCTACACTACCCTGTTTGACAAATATCAATTACTACATAATTTAAAATAAAAATAATACAATTAATACTGTTTCCCCATGTAAAATTTAAGTGCCTGTCTTGGTACTTGAACTGTGAACACCTGCTTGAAAAGCCAATATTCTAACCACTATGCTATCTCAGTGTTAGGATTTAAGCTGGTATATTTTTATTTATCTCCTATATGATGTTTAAGCAATGCTGAGCAGAGGGCCATAATGTGCACACCCATTCAGCTACGCTAAAATATACCTGAGAATGGAAAAAAAAATAACTAATCAACCCACTTTTTTACATGTATCTGTACTCCTTGTCAGTCACAGTTAGGGAAATTGTAAGGGGACACATAGGGACAAATTTTAATTATTGCTATTACAAACTTATAAAGTTTAACTGTGGTTTTCTAGAAAATCATTGGCAGATCACTCTGGGATTAAGTCAGAACATACTGACAGACATTTTGGTTTCAGACTTCATACCCTTCAGGAAATCCATGCTAATGCAAACCTTTTATTCTATCAATTTTCCATGTTTGTAAGTGCAATATTTAAAAAGTGTCCCTATTTTTGGGCCTTGGTTCCCCCCATTATTTATGTCTTTGTACATCTTTCTTGCTCTAGGAGGCTGAGAGGAATGTGAGGCAGACATTTGGCATTCTGCAGAAACCTGTACAGTCAAGTGGTTTGGCCTTATGGCAGTCTGACAATACAGGGGGTGTGTAAAAGTACCTGTCACACCCCTGTGCATTGCTTCCTATTGTGATGGGTGCTTTCAGTGTCCACTGACACTGAAAGCACTTGCAAAGGGCCATAAGGCACTTTGACAATGCAGGCGGTGTGTGACAGAACCTGTCACACACCCTCTGCATTGCTTTCATGCTCCCCTATCTATTTCAGTGTCTGCAGACACTGAAATACTAATTTTAATTGATTTCAGTATCCATGGACACTGACATTGTTTTACAAAGTGCCATATGGCACTGCCTGAGTGCAGGGGGGGGGGGCGTTTTAGATGTGCATGTACTACTTAAACATGCCCCCTGCACTCAGCACTGTTCGTGTTGGTTTACCCTTAGCAACAGCATGCCTTCATGAATATGCAAGGTGAACTGCTGTTAAAGCTAAAGGCAAATGGACACAATTCACTCCATGCAGGAATAGCACTATTCCTGCACTGAGTTTATTGAATCCAGGGGAGTGTATTTGAGTAATTCCATTAATTTTGGTATATTAGGTTATATAGGAAGTGTATATATGTATCCATGTGAACAAGAAATAGAAATAGTGCAGCTGGTGTTTAGTGTCACATAGAAATCAAGACTGAATCCAATAAAAAGGGAGGTTTCTGTACCTGATAGAAGAAAAGAGAGGGTTCAGACTAACACATTACCACATCATATGTCATCTTTGCACTTGTAGTGGGTGTTAAGATATAGAAAGATAGAAAACTAGAAGTTAAGTATGGGATATTTTGGAATAAAGTAAAACTGGGAAAAATTAAAAAAAGTTTACGAATGAAGACGTTAAAGAATATCAGAAAAAATTGTATTATGGATAATAAATACAGAAGAATTAGAAAAACATAGGAAAAGATGGTATCATAAGGCAATGTGTAATTTTTATTATATTAATCCTTTGAGGAGGATTGGGAAATAGGTTTATAGGCTCATAGGTAGGTACTAGGCTATCTGCCCGAGGACATTTATAAGCCTAGCCAGAGTGAGTCGGCTTTCGCCACCCCATTGATTAATTAACTGATCCTCTGTCAAGCAGAGCCAATGAAGTGATCCCAGGGGGGTATTTTCTGTTACCCATCCACTCGTCAACATTTCTCTTGAAGAGTGTTAGTGAGGGGCTCTGCCTGATGTAATTTGGAATTTTGTTCCAAAGCATGGGGAGTCTCTGTGACAGGAATCTATCCCTCCAGCATGTTCTGTTTATTGCTGTGGTGAGGTTTAGCTCACTAGAGCGTGTGGCTCACAGTGACTTGAATTTCTTTAGGTGGAGCATGTCCATCTATTCTGAGTTGGACATGGCTTTGTAAGTCAGGCAGAGATCACCTCAGAGTAAGTGATATGCCACTGAGTACAGCCGGAGAATGAGGTAGCTAAGGCTGTAAGGGAAAGAGAATAAAGATTTTGGTGTGCTGAGATATGTCAGCATTTTTTTATGTAAACTATCAATTTACAAATTTCCAGTACAAGGATATTGTAATTAAACAGAAACATCAGAACATGTTTTTAGGATGTGAAAGGAATAAGAAAATCTGGGATTGGATATGTAAAGAAAATATTCTTATAGGCATAAAAAAGACAAGGACATGAAAATAAACATGAATATGATTTTATATGGATATTATAGGGAAAAGATGTCAGTATTAGGGGAAAATTTGATAAAGGAATGTTTTAGGTTATATGGGAAATATAGAACGAAAGCTTACAAGAAGCTTTGTTTAATAAAAGATGTGCAGGCTTTTTGTAAAGGATAAGATTTTGGTTGTAGAAAAAAGGGGTAGATGTAATGATGAATTAAATTAAGTTTTGATTTTGATGGCTTGAGCAGGAGTAATGTCATTGAACATGTATATTGTATATATTCAAAATATTGCAAATATTTGAAATGTCATCTGCAAATATTGCAATTGTAAAACAAGGTAAAGTTATGTAACTAGCGTATGTGGAAAATATAAATAAAAATCCTACACTTTTTTATAGGTGTTGTGGAATCTTTTACATCCACCTGAGCTACCACCATGTCAATGTCAGACACATGGGACCTCAGTGTAAAATCTCAGCTGAAGGCTGATGCACTCAGAGAGCAGCACCCCCCCCCCCCCCCCCCCAGTGCTTCTCTGCAGTGTCACCAATCCACTCACCAGGTGATGGAAAACAACCCACAACCTTCTGGTCTTCCAGCAGCAATGGCATCTGTGTGACCTTTTGCACCTTGGACACTGCTGGAAAAATGGTTGAGAAATGTGTGTGAATATGTTGACCAGAATCTGAACTAAATGAACTAATGGCCAGCATAACAGAGACTTAGATAATAAAGGAAAAGTAAGGAAAGAAGCAAAACAAAATGGTACTAAATAAAATATGAAGGGGAAGGCAGACAAAAATGAAAAGTAATAAAAATGTGGGATGGTCATGGAATGGAAAATCATATTAAACAGTGTACTACAGTATTATGAAATGAATGAAAGGAGCGTTTTCTTTAATTTGATATCTCAGTGTAATGTTCCTTATTAAAACAATGCACACACATGACCATCACATATGTTACATCAACATTTAATAACTATTTGATTTTGAAAACTGTGATTATCAGCATAATTTTATCACATTTGCATACTTGTTTTAATCCAGTGCCTCATAACAAAAAATGAGAGAACACTTCAACTGTTACATAATTTGAGGGTAAAGAAATGTATTCGTTGGTAGCACAAATATGAATGGCTAGTATTCATAAGGCAGATTCCTGTAAAGCATTTAACATTCTGGAAGAAAGATAATAGTCATCATATTCTTCCAGCACATTAAGCACCTATAAATAAGTAGTGAAGCATTTGCCATGGGTTGTGTTTTGTTTTTAACTATATAAAAGATGAATGATCATAGATATAGGATGGACTGGATAACTGCAGGCCAGTGGTACTATAACTTTCCCTTGAGGGTTTTCAGCCAGAGAAAGAGACTGTCAACAGGGTAACATAATATGATGCAGCATTTTATTTCATAGATAATGATTAGGACCTGATTTCTTTAGACACATAACTATAGGAAATTATAAAATATTAGTAAATGAGAACTAAATCAAACCTTTTTTAGAGGAATGAGATATGTTGATATGTCTTCTATCTCCAAGGAGAAATGAGTGAATTTTGATAAAACATATGTAATGGACTCTTTGTATTTAACAATATAAAACAATTAATACAGAAGAAGCACTGGAGTTATTAATTACATGGATTTAGTCAGAGAAGATTCTCTTTATGTAATCAGAGAGATTCAATAAAGCATACACAGTAATTTTTCACCATGTGCACATCCTGGGCACAGACAGTTTTAGATTCAGTAAGCACCGTGTAGAGGCAAACGAGGTAAACCGCGCACACAAGGTAAGCAGTATGGCATGCTAATTACAGCATAAGCAGCTGAACTGCATGCTATTCAACCAATTCAACATGGTTGAGCTATTCAACAAGCTTTAAAGCATCTGTGCAGAATCCATGCTGGTTTCTCCTGTGAATTGCAAAACGTTTGGAATACAACCATGAAAATGATTCTACACAGACAGAATGTTACGGGCTACTGCTGCTTTAATTCATGTGTATGTGCTGCAGGCTGAAGAAAATGCTCCTACTGCTAATAGGCCTAGGCTAAGGAGAAGAGTTTTCATGCCCCATTTAACTTTTCCCATCCATTGTAGAGCACTACAGGATAGTCAGGGACACAGTACAGGAACTCTGCAACCTCTGTCATCCTCAACTCAGAGCCAGAGCAACCCAGGAGAACCCATCTCAGTGGAGACAAAAGTATGTGTACCTCTTAGAATCTTAGCTACAGGTACCTTTCAGAGACCAACAGAGAACATGCTGGGGGTGTCACAAACATCAGCATCCAGGATCCTCCACCAGTTCCTGAATGCTATGCTCCAACATGACAGTGACCACATATATTTTCCCGTAGTTCTGAGAAGAATGACAGACATTTGCAGGAGTTCTAGCATGTAGCACACACACTACCCTGAAGTACGTGGTGCCATAGATTGCACACATATAGGCATAAAGGCAATACCCAGAGAACAGTGTAGGCTCTACATAAACAGAAAGGATTACCACACTATCAACTGCCAAGTCATGTGTAATGCCAAGGGAATCATCTTGAATATCTGTGCTGGCAACCCTGGCAGTTACCATGGCTTACATATGTTCATAGGTTCATAGGTTCATAGGTTCATACTAGGCTATCTGCCCGAGGGCATTTATAAGCCTAGCCCATTGTTTTGTGGCTTACGCCACCCCTTTAGTATGGGGAACTATACCCATTATTTTGCTGTGCCTCTGTCGAGCAGTGACACTGAGGTAATTCCTGGGGTATATCTGCGATCTCCCATCCATTGGTCAAGATTTCTCTTGAACAAGGCCAGCGAGGTGCTCTGCCTCACATGTACCGGGATTTTGTTCCACAGCATAGGGAGTCTTTGGGTGATGAATCTATCTCTCCAGCACGTCCTATTAATAGCCGTGTCGAGGTTTAAGTCTCCCGCCCTTGTGGCTCTGATGGATCTAGATTTTTGAGGTGAAGCATATTCATCAAATCTGGGTTTGACATGGCCTTGTATGTTAGGCAAAGGTCACCTCTGAGCAAGCGGTGGCGACTGAATAGAGCTGGAGTTCTTTCAGTCGGGCAGCATAGGACAGATTTTGAGACCCTTTATCCTTTTGGTGAGGAACTTTGTGGCCTCTCCAGCTGCTGCAAGTGTCGGGTCAGATACATTCCGAATGGGGCATTGTACTCAATCATTGGTCTGATGAGTGATGAGTAAAGGGAGACTATGACCTCCCTTGATCTAGATGAGAATCCCTTCATGATAAGGTGGGCAATGTAGAAGGACTTCCTAACTACTTTAGCTACATGGGTGTCGAATGACAGACTACTATCTACCTGGGTCCCCAGGTCCCTGATAACTTCTTCTGTGCTCAGTGGATTGCCACCTATTTGGTAGCTAGGGGTAACCTTGTTTTTCCCGAAGGGTATGACTATGCATTTTTGGCATTTAACTTTAGGCCGTGGCTCTGGCACCAGTTATCCGCTTCTGTGAGACCCTTCTGAAGGATATCTGTGTCAGATGTGTTTTCTACTATGGCCCAGTTTGCAGTCATCTGCAAACTTTGTCAGCCATAACCCTCCTGTGTTTGCTTGTACTTTGGAAAAGTAGATGCCAAACAAGAGTGGGCCCAGGACTGAGCCCTGTGGGACACCACTTGTGACAGGCTTTGAGTCTGACATGGCGCCAGCAACTCTGACCCTGTGGGTTCTGTCACTCAGCCAGTTTGCAACCCATCTTGTGATGTATGGGTTAACATTTAAGCTGATGAGTTTTCAATGATACCCGAGTGGGGTATTGTATCGAAGGCCTTAGCCAGATCGAGGTAGGCTGTATGGACTGCCTTTCCCTCATCAATGGCTTTGGTGACTGTTTCAAAAGTCAACCAAGTTTAAAAGGCATGATCTGCCTTTGACAAAGCCAAACTGGGTTGGATCCAAAGTCTGCAAATTCCCTATGTCTTTATTTATGAGGTCCATTATGATCCTCTCCATGGCTTTGCAGATAAGGCTTGTCAAGCTAATGGGCGGTAATTTCCAGGGTCTGTGGAGGCACCGCCTTTGTGAAGTGGGACCACAGTTGCAGTGCGCCACTCCTGAGTGCGTATCCAGAGGTAAGACTTTGATTAAACAGCTGTCCTAGCTGTGGGTTTAATTCCTCATTGAGTTCGTGGAGCACACAGCCGGGGACACCATCGGGTCCCATGGATGCTGTGTTTTTGCTTTGGAGAGAGCAGTTCTCACTTGGGCTGGAGATGTTTGGGGGCTGCACTCATTTGGTATAGATATCTCTCCTTTTGGGGAGGGGAGAAGTTTGCACTGAACCTGTCAGCCAGTATGTTGGCAATGTCTGTAGGATCAGTAATCTTCACATCATTTTGAACTAGTTCTGAGCATATCTGGGAGTTTCCTCCTAGGTTTCTAACATAGCTAAAGAAGGCCTTATGATTGTCTTTTGAGTCTTTAGCTATTTTTCTCTCGAAATTTGCTTTGGATGATTTTATGAGAGCTCTTAGTTTTTACTTATAGTGATCAAGGGTGTCTTACCTTTTAAGGATTTTGCTCTATCTTGTAGTAGCTTCCTCCTTTTGTTGTAGAGTTTGTTTATGGCTGGGGTCCACCAGACTGGACGCTTGCCTTTGGTACAAAGAGTCTTTGTTTTGCTTGGGATTGCCTTATCCATGCAGTCCTGCAGGTGCTGGTAGAAGGCGTTTGTAAGTGATTCAGCGGCTTGAGTATTGTTTTCCGCCTCGGGGCCTGAAAGGAGACCACACTAGTCTTTAGAAGTGTGAAGTCGGCTTTTGAGAAGTTCTTTACTGTGGTCTTTTTATTTCAGGTGGGGTGGGATGAGGACCTCCAGCGAGATTAGTTTGTGATCTGATCTCACCAGTGAGGGGTATACTTCCGGTGTTGAACATTGTGCTCCCATGTTCGTGATGATGAGATCAAGTATGTTATCTCCTCTTGTGGGGATGGTGACTAGTTGTTCCATGGCATTTGAGTTTATGAATTCCAGGAACTTTTGGGCTAGGGTGTTTGGGCTTGAGTAGTGTTCCCAGTCTATATTAGGGTAATTGAAGTCACCTAGTATGATGGTGTTTGGTGATACATTTATCCCCTCTAGTGTTTTCAGGAAGGCCATGTGAGTTTCCTGAGTTTGTGAGGGTGGCCTGTAACATGCTACAATTTGCAGAGCAGTCTTGCCTATGGTTAATTGCACCTGGATGGTCTCCGATGCATCGTGCGTTGCCACCAGTCTTGAGGTGTGGGTGTCCTTGATGAATATGGATACCCCCCCTCCTTTCTTGGTATTGTCTGGATTTTGGGGCCGGAACGCATGATATGAGGTAAAACCTGATAGCGCTGGGGTGCTCTCAGGAGCCTTGAACCAGGTTTCTGTCCTGTCTGTTATGTGGCACACCTCTCAACTGTACCACATGTTTCATAGGGGAGATATCCCACATGGTCATCTACTGGGGATGCAGGCTATGCACCGAAGCCATGGCTGATGACACTCATCAGAAATACACACACACCCACAGAAGAGCATCATAATGAGGCACACACTCAAACCATAAATATCATAGAGCATGTGTTTGTCTGCTAACCTCATGGTTTCACTGCCTACATACATCAGGGGGAGTCCTGCAGTACAATACATGGACATGTACAGAAATATTCACATTATGTGCCATGCTATATAATATAATCTGGAGGAAATAGCTTCATCAGGATCAGCAAGGGGAAGGAGAATGCATCCCACCACCAAGGCCAAGGTCACCACAGCCACAGATAGATGAAGCATCAGAGAAGAACCACCAGCTGCTGTGGGTGTAGGCAGCCATAAGCATCCTTAGTGTGCCCTTGCATTGGCTAAGAGACAATGCATAGCACACTCACTCACTACCTAGGGGCCTAAAACCTTCCTCCTACTCACATACACATAGTAACATTGATGCCAGGCAACTCACACAACTGCTACCTTCCCATGTATTGGCTCTGTACTGCTTGCATCAGACACAGTTAGCTCTGAACTAAAGCTGGGACAACTGCTGCATTTATAAGGTAAGTCCTGAACCTGGAGTGCCTTGTTTAATAATATGAATGTATGGCATATCTTGTATTTCATTAGTTGATACAGTAAGCAAGTAAAGGTGAGAGATTTGTAAAGAAAGTATCTTAACATTTGACAGCAGAGACTTATTCAGCTTATATGTGTCTATTACCAAGTAGTAGGCCTCAGTCATCAAAGATTCACACAGTCATACCTCTCAAAAGTACTGATGATCATTGCATGCCCTCATTTTAGCACCATACGGTTCTACTGGAAAATCATTAAAGAGATAAGTTAGAAAGTAATGATACACATTGCAGTTTCTGACTTCACAACCCTCACAAGATCATTCACTATAAAGTTGGGAAATTTCGATGATCTCAACTGTCTATCTTTCCAAGGCAAATATATGTCAAAGGTACAATTAACAGTTCAACACCATAAAAACAGATATACTAAGCACTAACTTAGCTATGCACCCTGAGCATCAGACACAAAGCTTATGTATCCCTGAATCAAAAACATAGAAAACAGGGATAAGGCACAGTTATCATCACTTTCACAGGGTATTGTGTGTGTTGGGGGGGGGGGGTAGAAAACCTAGGCTGACACAAAAGGTGGTGATTGCATGTAATAAAGAAAAGCAAGCAGATGGCTGGATACACCAACAAATGGCCAGTGAAACAAAATGAGTAACTGTTGTGTGTGTGCCTGTAGGGGTCCTCCAGGTGAAATTGGTGTGTGAGTGTCTTCATGAACACAGCCAAACTCTGAGCTGGCTCTACATCTTGGTGTGTGGGACAGGTGTGAGCCATGCATGGTAGAGGTGGCAGTTCATTGCTGAAGTCCCCAATCATGAGAACTGGCTCTGCCAGAAGTTGTACTGGCATGTACGTGCCCATGGTCAGATGCAGTGCTGCTTTTAATAAACAAAACAAAATAATCACCAAAAGAAGAAAAAAACACAGGCCACAAAGACTCTGACAGAAAGTACAACCAATATGCAAACAATGTACACCAAATGATGCCAAAAATGATAAATAAATGCTTAGGTTCATAGGAGGTTACTAGGCTAATGGCCCTGGGGCCCTTACAAGCCTAGCCAAGAGTTTAGCCCCAAAAAGAAACTTTAGGCAGCACCTGTTGCATCTGTCAGTGAGAGATACAGGTAGAACTCCTGAAGCAAATTTGTGGTTTCCCATCCACTCATCAAGTTTCTGCTTGAAGAAGGTCAGCGAGGTACTCTGTTTGACGTGTATGGGAAGTCTATTCCAGAGACGGGGCAGCCTCTGTGAGACAAACCTGTCTCTCCAGCAGGTTTTTTTGATGTTGCATATTAGATTCAGGCCTTTTCGAGTGGGTAATGCATGAGAAGTTAGACTTATAGATATGAAGCATCTCTAGTATTGCAGGATCTGAGATTGCCTTGTAGGCAAGACATAGGTCACTTCTGAGCAATCTGTACATTACGAGCAGTGGTAGTGATTTGAGTCTATCCACAAAGTATAGGTTTTGGAGGCCATGGATACTGTTTGTGAGGTACTTCTGTGGCCTTTCCAGTTGGTGCAGATGTTTGGAGAGGTACATACCAAACGGGGCATTATACTCATTATTGGCCTAATGAGGGAGGAGTACAGAGAGGTAATAACCTCCTTTTCTCTGGATGCAATCCCTTTATTTATGAGATGAGCCATGTAAAAGGCTTTTCTGACCACTACTGCTACATGATGGTCGAATGTGAGATTGTTGTCAACCTGATTATCCAGGTCTGTCAACACAGGTTGTGTGCTTAGGGGGTTGCTGTTGATATGGTAATCACTAGGGGAAATGTTTTTGCCAAATGGTATGAGGGTACATTTTTTTGCATTTAACTTGAGGCCATGACTTTGGCACAAGTCACTAGTTGCTGTGAGACCCTCTTACAATATGTTAACATCATTTGGGGAGTCAATGAGAGCACCCAGCTTACAGTCATCAGCAAACTTGCTCATCCACAGGCCTTTTGTCTTTGCCTGGATCTCTGAGAAGTAGATGCTAAACAGTAGGGGTCCCAAGACAGATCTCAAGGGAACTCCACTAGTGATAGGTCTGCTATCAGAGGTTGAGGTGCCTATTTTGACCTTGAGGGTCTTGTCAGTGAGCCAGTTGACCACCCACCTGATGAGATAGGAATTTACACCAAGTTGTGTTAACTTTTCAATGATGCCCGAGTGGGGAATTGTGTCAAAAGCCTTGACCAAGTCAAGGTAAGCTATATGTACTGACTTTCCCTCATCCAGGGCATTGGTGACAGTCTCAAAGAAGTCAACCAGATTCAACAGGCAAGATCTGCCCTTGACAAACCCGAATTGGGTGGGGTCAAGTGCTTGGAGATTGCCTATGTCCTTGTTTATGAGATCCATAATAATACGCTCCATGGCTTTACAGATCAGACTTGTCAAGCAAATGGGGTGATAGTTTCCAGGGTCAGTAGTAACACCACCTTTGTGCAATGAGATGGCAATGGCAGTTCTCTAGTCTGCTAGAATGAAGCCTGTACTTAGGCTGTGGTTGAATAGGGTGCTCAATGGCAAAGCTAGTTCTTGCTGGAGATGGTGACGAATACAGCCTGAGATGCTATCAGGTCCCATGGAAGCTGTGTTATTTGCCTTGGATGGAGCCTTTAAATCTTGATCTACGGAGATGTGAGGAGTGGGACAAGTATTGGGGATGTCAAAAGGCCCTTTGGGGAACAGGGGGATGAAGTTTGCACTGAACCTATCTGCTAGCAGGTTGGCTAAGTCAACAGGATCATAGGTTCATAGGTTCATAGGTAGGCACTAGGCTATTGGCCCTGGGGCCTATACAAGCCTAACCAAAAAGGTACCCTGCCTTTAGCCACCCCAGAAAAAATTTTTCCTGTACCCCTGTCAAGCAGTGCCGCAGAAGTGATCCCCAGGGAGAATTTTCTATTTCCCATCCAGTCTTCAAGATTTTTCTTAAAGACGGCCAATGAGGAGCTTTGCTCAACATGAATGGGTAGTTTGTTTCAGAGTATGGGAAGTCTCTGGGACAAGAATCTATCCCTACAGCATGTACTATTTATTGTGGTGACAAGGTTTAGGTCCCTGGAGTGTGTGGTTCAGAGAGATTGGGATTTCTTTAAGTGTAGCATGTCCAACAGTTCTGGATTTGACATAGCTTTGTATGTTAGGCAGAGATCGCTTCTGAGTAGGTGATATGCGATGGAGTAGAGCTGGAGTTTTTTGCGACGGTCTGTGTATGACATCTGTTTGAGGTCGGTAATCCTCTTAGTGATGTATTTCTGTGGCCTTTCCAATTGTTGTAGGTGTCTTGTGAGATACATGCCAAATGGGACATTGTACTCTATAATGGGTCTGATGAGGGATGAGTAGAGAGGAACAATGACCTTATCAGTGTAAGGGATACTGTTAAGTACTAATTAGGAACAGACCTGGACTTTGCTATTGAAGTTCCTGATGTAACTGAAGAAGGCTTTGTGGTTTCCCTTTGTTTTGGAGCCTAGTTTCAATTCATAATTGGCTTTGGAGGTTTTCATTAGTGATCTAATTTGCTGTTTGAGGCTAAGGAGGGAGTTTTTCCAATTTGGAATTTGTTCCTTTTTACCTTTGGACAACAGTTTCTTCCTCTGGTTCTAAAGCCTGTTGAAAGAGGATGTCCACCAGACAGGCTTGTGTTTCCTTGAGGAGCAAGTTTTAGTTCTGTTGGGTATGGCTGAGTCCATGCAGTTGTACAGATGCTTGTATACTGCAATGGCATTTTGTTCACCATAGTTGTCTGCATCCACTGAGGGGGCGGTGGTGTGAAGCTACTGATAAACTCACTTAGGAGGTTGTAGTCAGATTTTGAGAAGTCTTTTAGTTTGATTATGGCTGGCGGGTTGGGTGGGATAGAAAGTTTGAATGAGACAGACCGATGATCTAATCTCACCAGGGAAGAACATACTATGGGAGTGGTCCATCAGTCACCCATGTTGGTAAGAACCAAGTCTAGAATGTTATCTCCCCTTGTGGGGGATGAGACAAGCTAGCCTAGAGTATTAGAATTGGTGAAGTCAAGGAATCTGGTGAGTGCATTAGTGCAGGAATAATTCACCCAGACTATTGTGGGATAGTTGAAGTAACCAAGGATTGGGGTGTTAGGGGGTACCCTGATGGAATCAAGTAGATACAGGTAGGAGGAGTGGGTATCCTGAGTCATAGAGGGGGGTCTATAGCTGGCTATAACTTGGATGGGTGTCTTGCTAACTGTCAGTTGCACCTGGAGTAGTTCCAGTGCATCATGCTAGCAAACCAGTCTGGAAGTGTACCTGTCCTTAATGAAGATAGAGACTCCACTACCCTTTGTCTTCCTGACCTCATTTTGTGGTTGGAATATGTAGAATGAGCTACAGATTGGTAGGACAAGGTTGCTCTCCGTAGCCCTGAACCAAGTTTATGTGACCGCACAGACATCGGCATCTTCCAGTTCAAAGAGAGCCTCCAGTGAGTGCATTTTCAGGTTAAGGCTCTTAGAGTTAAGCAGCATGACCTTCAATTTGCTTTTTGACAGATCTTTTATGTTGGAATATTTGTCTTTGGAACATTGCTTAAAAAGGCACAATGGGGGAGGCAAGAGCCTTGGCCAGGTTCCGGAATTCCATTGCTGATAGGTAGAGGCCATCTCTGGCAAAGCATTGAGGCCTGTCAACCATGTCATCCCAGGTAGACAGATATTGGATCCTCTTGGAATGACGTGAGAAACTAAGCCAATTGTTGAAGTCAGTTATGTTTTGTTAGTATTGTGGTATCATTCTTAGTGAAGGTAGGATGCTGCTTAGGGCTAGGATCACACCTGCCTCGGACACATATTCTGAAAGCTCAATCATGTCTCTCTTCATATAGTCCAGTGAGGTATGTCTCAAATCATTCACACCAACATGGACAATGACAGAGTCATACTTGTACTTGTTGTGGAGAGACCTAAGTCCATGCATGATATGATGGATTTTGGCACCAGACAGTCAACTGGCCATGACCTTCTCCTTGTCAAGCCTGATGAGGGGGAAATTGGTGTGTCTCACAACTGAGTCGCCAATCACTAGTATGTTTGGCTTATTGTTATGCCTTGTGGGCTGTATTGGTTTATTGTTTTCCCTTATGGACTGTGTTTGTGAGACACTAGTGTGTTTTCTGCTGTGTGTGATGTGTTTGGTGTTGTGTGTGGAATGTTTATGAGTGTTTTGGAGGTCTCTGCTGTTTAGGTAAGTTTTTATTGAGGACCTCTGCATAGATGAATGTGTTTTGTGCTTGGATATGTGATGTGAGTGGCATGGTGTTTGTGTAGGCAATCTCCTCTTTGTCAGGACTACTGACTGTGGCATGAGAGAGCATGGATTCCAGGATACTGATGTAGATGCATTTGTTGCAAGTAGAAGAATTATGTGCTAGGAGAAGAGGGCTGTCAGTAAACATGAGGCAGTTGCTACACTGTCTCAGTATGCCCATATCAACTAGGCTGGCAGGGAAACTGATGGGAATTGTCCAGACATAGTGTTCCAAATACTTGGGCAGATGTATGGAGAGATGGTTTTGATAAGGGTTTGTCCACAAGAGTGTAGACCACAAAAACCTTCTTAAATGTAAATGAAATGGCTAGAAGCACAAGTGCTAAAACCAAAACTAAGATTCATAGAATAACAGATAAATTTAATTAGGCTACTAACAAGCAGTAATAAATGCAGCAGAATAAAAGCACTTGAACATTTAAGAGCACACAGCAGAAATATGGTAATAAAGTAGGAAGAACACAATTACAGTAAAAGCAGCTGAATAAAGTGTAATATTTTTTTAAGTGGAGAGGGAGGAAACAGAAGATACTTCAAGATTAAGAAACTAAGGGGGTTGGCCTTCCCAGATGCTCTGTCTGTACTTTTGTTTATTAACTGTAAACTTCGGATAAAACACATTGTTTGAACTCCACTTAAATGACAGAAGGTATTAGGTCACATGATACTGTGTACTGGGTCACATGATTACTGAGCCTCCAAGCAAAGGAACCACTTTAAAGTGATAAAACTACTATTAAAATGCAGGTAAAAAAAATGAAGGTAAAAATGTCAGGTTCAAAATCATCTCTCTCTCCACAGCCTTCAGTTTTTATAAGCATGAAGTAGAAATAAAATCAAGCCCTGACAGGCTACCTGCATTTAACTGGAGTTGCAGTACAACTCATGTTTCTCCAAAATTAGCTGCCAAGGGGCACAGCACAAATCTTTTGGCACCTCTCTATAACAACAAATTTAAACATATGTATGGAGGAAAACGTCTGATGTGTTTAGCTAAAGTGTTACTTTATTTTTTGCTTTTGATGTCATTGTTATGTTCCCAGATACGATCTTTGAAACGACGTTCAGTTTTTTCTTTGTAAAAGGCTGAACAGCATTGACACAAAGTGCATAAACAACACCCCTAGTAGAGTAGTTACAAGTTTCTCTTGAACGTAAAACCATTTACTACAAGCTTCTCACAAGGGATAATAAATTTACACATGGAACAACCCCCCACACGTAGCCATTCTAAAACTGGTGAACACATTTTTTCTACTAATAGTACCAAAATGCTCGACCAAGTTCTTAAAATTCTGTTGCTTTTTAAACGTAATGTGGGGTTTATCATTCATTTTACCCACCATCTGGCTGTCAACCCTCGAGATAGCCCAGTTTTTGCAAATAATTTCTCTGATTATATTATTGTCCACATTATATTGAGTAATGGAAGACCTTGACAAACCAGGATTCACCCTACAAGCATTACTGAATATACCTGTAAAAGAATCTATATTGTTAAAAGAAGTCATTCTTTGGTCCATTGGCCCCATGGGACTGACAGATGTTTTAGCAGAGTCCTGATGATGGGCATGCTGTAAAATACATTTGAAATGGCCACTCACACTTTTGTTGATTACCTCAAACATTAATGGATCAACAAATGTCCTTGGATAGTCTCTGGCTAAAAATATATGCTTAATAAGATCACATTCATCCAGGAAAGAATGTACTGGTAGGTAGTGTAGGCATCACAGCAATGACCTACAGAGGAGTAAGATGGATACCCAAGACCAGTGGATCTGGGAATTTAAGACTACAGACATCCCACACCTGTGCAAGTATCTAACTAACTACAAAGCATACTTTTAAGACTTAAAAGCTGAATACAGGCAAGACTGGTATTCATAATTTTTCTCCATAGCTGCCTGTGATCATGAGGTAAATGTCCGAACCCATGGGGCTAGATTGGTGAGGATGAGGGAACCATGTGGTATGTACGCAGCAGAAGAGTAGTGTTATTGTAGCATTAAAAGGTAAACATAGCTTTTTTGATATTTTATAGAGCTGTCCAATTGAGCATCATATTTCAACTGTAATAGCAAATATGCATGCATTAGTCTGTAACACAAACCAAGAGTACAATATCAGAGGTTGTGGGTTCAGTTGCCACACTTCCCAGCTATACAGTACTGTTAATTCTTTAACTATATTTAAATTAAATTCAAACCTCTATACTAGTGGCACAAATGTCCTGCTGTAAACTGTAATCTGTATAATTGGAACATGCATATGTGCAATATATGGACATGTCAAGGAGTACTTGCTGCAATCTGTTGTATAGTGTGCATCTGTATGGAGCTGGTTGTCTTAAAAGTAAAAGTTATCTGTTAGGAGGTTGTAGTTTTAAAAGTAAAAGTTAAGATAATAGAGTCAAATAATTGTATCAATGCATTGTATGTCACATATGAAGGTACTAATCTTATCTCTTTTTTCTCTAACTGCAAGCCTTATCTCTCTTTTTTTATTTTATTTTTATTTTATTTTGTTTTTTTTTTTTTTTAATTTTATTATGCGTCATCAAAATGTATCCATGTCATCCACGTGTACCACATCAATAAATGCTCCGCAGTTCAGCGGGGTAGGCCTGCCCCACAGGAGCTGTCTGCTCCCCCCTCCACTGGCTCCAGTACCATTGCTCAGCACATCTGGGAGCCAACCTGGCAGCATCAACTCTGCTGCCCCTGCACCACCTGCCCTTTTAGGCAGTCGTGCCCCGGTACCCTCTGGAAGCAGTGGTGGAATTGGTAATTTTATCATCATGGTGAATTGCCAGGGATGGTACTTAGGGTTGTGCACCACACTGTTGGTGCACACCTGTGCTAACTGGAGAGACTGCTCTCTATCATTTTGTAATGTAGCAGGATGAGGCGAAGGAGATGTCAAACACTCTAGCTAATGGCAGAGTGAGGTAGCAGTGATTACTGTCCAGTGGGAGAGAACTTGTTCTTGCTGTCACCCAGGTTGACGACCATGGGTTTGGAATGTCCTCACCCTCACCCTAATAATAGTGTCCCCCAACCTTTTGGGTCCATCACTGTCTCTGTTGCTTATCTTATTTGTCTTTTCTGTCTGCAATTGCATTCTCATCTGCACAGTTTACCTCAACCAGACATTCCTACATCCCTTCCCCAACATTCCTCTCCGTCTCAAAAAAAAAAAAAAAAAGCGGGCACCTGTCCCACAAAAAATAAAAAATCTTGTGCATGGCTGTCCATTTTGCACACTTGTCTTCATGATACACTTGATTTGGTCCAACTGGCTGTAAAACATGATTGTGTTGTGGTCACCCCTCTCTCTGGAGGTGACAGTCCAAATTCAGTTAATATTTTCCGCATATGTTCACTTTACACTGTTAAAGAAATAACTAGCTATAGTTCTGTCCTGAACATTCCTGCCCTGCTTTCCTTTTGTTCTTCTCCCTGCTTGCTTCCCATTTCACCACTGCCCTATCTACCCATTTTACCTCTTTTAAGGCACTTTTGCATAAGGATGCACATTGTGCACCAATGCGCAACAATGGGGAATGAAGGCAATGTATTTGCATGCATTTAAAAGTATTAGATATGTCAGCAATGTATTTAAAAGTATTAGATACACCTGCATTTGAACCCATCATCTGACCCCAACAAGGAATGCATCAATGCATTAACATATGCTGCCACAGAGTCAGTTAAGCAACAAGTGCATTTCATACACTCACTACTAACTGTCAGACTTTAGCAATGCATCTTGTGTTTGTATACTGCCTACTTACTCAGAGACATGTGTATTTCACACGTGTAAACAATTTGTAAACCTTTGCACAAACCCACTGCTCGCTGTGCTATGGAACTGTACATATTATGCTGTATTACTGCTGTTTACTTTCCATTTCCTGTGTATGAAATGAAATTGCATGTGTAAGCATTACAAATGAGGGCCCTATCTAACAATATGCCACATATTTACAATACATCCATCTGTTGCCACCCCCAAGCACTGCAACCCTGGTGGCTTAGTACTGTTTTCACACATATATCAATCAAAGTACAAAATGTAATATCAAATGCAGTGTGTTGTGCAATGCACATCAATCTGGTAACATGCAGAACTACAACTATTGATCCATATGCCTAAAAATACTTATCCGCAAGGCTATGAAAGGAATCAGCATGAACCGTGTAGGTGACCTTCAACACACTTGACCATGCCATGTTGTTTTTGTCAAGGGTAGATATTGCTCACTGAACCTTGTGGACTTCTTGGATACTGACCCCTTATCCAAGGCCTTTGACACTGTCCCCAGTTCATGTGTCATAGTGAAAATCTCCCATGTGGGAATTAAATCATACAGTAGTTCAGGGATAGGCAATGGCTCACTGACATAACACACACTCTCAATGCTGGGGGCTGCACCTCCACCAGTAGCCAGTTACCATTAGAATACCCCAAGGATCTGTGCTGGGGCCTCAACTGTTTGCAAACTGCTTCCCTGAAGTGCAGGCAATGGTAGTTGGCCATTGGTTAACCAAGTTTGCAGATGAATGGTAACTGCATTCATTGGCTCATTGTCCCCTTTGGTAATGTAGTACGCCTACTAATTATGATATACATAACACCCCTCTAAGCTCAAACACCATGCTGTGAGACTTGGGAACACATGTTGATAGCAATCTACAGATTCATCACTATGTGTTCATAGTGGTGGCATACACATTCTGCATTGTGCGCATCATACATACGGACATCACATCCAACACCAGGGTGGTCATACCTCTGCCGTACTCTACACTTAGCAGACCACTAATTGAATACAATGTTCCCTTCTGTATGTACCTCACCAGACACCAGCAGCAACTGGAGAAAACATAGGGTTGTGCCTGGGAGACTCCAGGGTCTCCAAATATGACATACATGGAAAGACTGAAAGACCTGTCAGTGTGCTCAGCATCATGCAGGATGCTGAGAGGTGACCTATGGTTGCCCTAAAGAGCAGTCTCAGATCCTGCCCTAATGGAAATGCTGGACATCTACAAATCAAATGGGACACAAATAACTTGCCCCAGGGTTCTCAACCTAGTCTGTGACATAAACAGAACATGCTGGAGAGAAAAATGTATCCCCCAGTGACTCAAAGTCCTCTGTAATAGCTCCTGCTATGTATGAATCTGTGCTTCTCAATGACCATATTCAAGCAAAGGGCCAGTTGGTGCTGCCCACAACATCACTCATGATCATAGGTTAATAGCTTCATAGGTGTTTACTAGGCTAATGACCACAAGGGCATTTATAAGCCTAGCCATGCATCCCAAATCTTTGACAAGTTCTGATACCCTTGATGAATATAAGCATGGGCCTGAGAGATAAACAATTTACAGATTACCTCTGTTCATTAGAGACATAGGTGCCAAACCAGAGATGAATTTCTGGTTTCCCATCCAATTGTCCAAGTTGCACTTGAATTGGGTTAGGGAGAAACTCTGCTTTATATGGATGAGGAGCCTGTTCCATTGATGGGATAGTCTGTGGGATACATACCTATCTCTCCAGCAGGTCCAATTTATATCACAAGCAAAGTTTAAGCTTTTAGAACAAGTAATTCTAGTGCTGTTTGCTTTGTGGATATGCAGGAGGTCCATCACAGTGGGGTCTGACAATGCCCTGTATGTCAGGTATAGGTATCCCCTCAAAAGCCTGTAGGAGACAGCATACAGGTATAGGGCCTTGAGGTGATCTGCATAGGACATATTACTTGCTCCCTGTTTTCTTTTATTGAGAAACCTCTGTGAACATTCTAGTTGATAGATATGCCTTGGTAGGTACATATCAAAGGGGGCATTGTACTCAGTGATAGGTCTGATAAATGCCAAATACAGTGGAACAATGACTTCCTTGGACTTATTCAAAAAAGAAGAAATAAAACCACCGCTTGGTCATAAGAAATGGCACTTTAATATAATCCAAGCTAAAAAGACTAAGCGCTTGCACCTCCAAAAACATAAGGCATCATCAGAGTCTAAAACTTTACAAATGTAGGCAGTTTATATAGGAAATATTAACACACATAATTTCCTGTCCCGATTTTTAGTTCATGACATAAACATAGGTAACACAATATCTGCATTTAAATTCATCAGAATTATTAGCTAAATATTTTATTCATACTACACCTAACTTTCAAAAGGTTTTCTTTCTTAAAAACATATACAAACATAAACTACAATACAATGTGAAATATTAATCACATATTAAAGTAACATACAAAAATAGCATGCAGAAAAAGTGAATAACCTGTCAGCCAAAAAAACTGCAATGTTGGCAACCCCTAAAATGCATGAATTTCAAATTTATCAATAATATTATTGTATGATATATAATCCTATTAAATAAGCACTGGTGAGCATTGCTTAATTTCAAATTTGTTTTGCCCTCCTTTTTTAAATGCTCAAAATAGAAATATTATCATTCCTTGGACTTAGATGCCATACCCTTGTTTATAAGTTTACGCAACATAGAATGATTTTCTCACCACTGTAGACATGTGATGATCAAAGGCTAGATTACTATCTATGTGTGTCCCTAAGTCCCTGACTACTGAGTCAACTCTAAGAGGTGTGTTGTCAATATGATAGTTACCAGGGAAAGATAACATCCCAAAGGATACTGTTATGCATTTCTTGGCATTTAGTTTTAGTCAATGGCTCTGCACCAGCCCCTCCTGGAGAACATTTTTGTTAGTGTGAGATTCAATGACAGCTTCTAATTAGCAATAATCTGCAAATTTAGTCAGCCAGAGACCACTGACATTGGCCTTGACTTCTGAAAACTAAATGCCAAAAAGGAGCAGTTGAAGGACTGATCCACAAGAGACTCCAATTGTGACTGACCTTTGTGTAGAGGTGGACTGCCCAATTCTAACTTCCTGGGTCCTGTCTGTGAGCCAGTTGGCTATACAGTGGGGGACATACAAGTTTGGACCTAACCTCTTGAGTATGTCAACAGTACCTGAGTTGGGTATTGTGTCAAATGCCTTGGCCAGGTCAAGGTGAGAAGTGTGAGTGGCTTTGCCCTCATCCATACCTTTGGTGATCTTCTCTAAGAAGTTCACCAGGTTGAGTAGGTGTGATCTTTATGAAACCAACGTGGGTTGGTTCCAGTGTCTGGAGATTTACTATATCTCTATTGATCATCTCCATCTTACTTCTTTTCATGGCTTTACATATAACACTAGTGAGACTTATGGGTCTGTAGTTTCCAGGGTCTGTAGATGGCCCACCTTTGTG
>NC_056745.1:781111087-781113587 GCF_019279795.1 Protopterus annectens | reverse complement strand
ACATTTGAGTTTCAAACTTCATGCTCTTCAGAAAGTTCATGCTAATGTACAACCTATTATTCTGTCGACTTTCTAAGTTTGGAACTGCAATATTAAAAATCTGTCTCAATTGTTGGGCCTTTGTTGCCCCCATTATGTATGCCTTTGTCCACATACCTTGCTCAAAGAGGATGATAGGTATGTTTGAGTTTCATTCTACCATATTTCTATGTGACATCTGTGGCAAATATGTCCCTATTTCTGGTTAAATGGCTCTGCATTATCTTAGCCTTTGTGAAGCTATGTTTCACTAACAGATGCACAGCTATCTGTGAAGCCCTGGTAGTCATTGTGGCATTTCACCCAAATCCACGGAACATAGGTGTTCTGATTTACACAGAATTGTATCTGCATTCGCTTACACAATTTCTGGCCAGCAACACTGTTGCCAGCCATGAAACCTCACTTTGGCATGCTGTGTGGCATTAATGTGCATTGTGCGCTTCCGCTCAGAGGGCACCATCATGCAAACACATAAACACAGTGTAGGCTTTGCACAGAGCCTACACAGAGTTTATTGAATCCTGTGGGATATGTAGACAAGGAAAGGGAGACAGGAGACCTTAATTCATAAGAACAGCAAATAAAATTTACCTAGCACTATTCAAAGAAATTAAGGCTTGCTTTCTTATGGCATACATTTATTTTTTCAGTTCTACTAACTGCAACCGATGCCAAATTTATGAATATTGGTGGTAAATGTTAGCAGTATGCCATGTTTAACATGCTGTAAGGCAAGCTTACTAGTTATAAAGGCATCTTTATTGGTCCTACACTACAGATGTTTTATGTGCACTCATACTAGCACAGATTTGAAAGACAAATTAAAGTTGTGGAAATGGATTTACTTCTATATAACAATATCTTCTGGCTCATTTGATTTGTTGTTAACCACACATTTCTTAATCATCTTAAACAAGTGCATGCCACAAGCACCTGAACTACTTATGATAAGGGACTTCTTCCAGGCAAAGATTAATACATTTCTGTGAATAATGGTCATGCTCATGACTTATGTGATTTAATAAGTGATATCACCAATACTGTGTATCAACAAGTCGATTACTAAATTAGAAGATATTAAACAGTCATACATATAATAATAAGAATTAATTCCATTTGGTTTACTGTTTCACTCACCAAATGGGACATGAAATGTGCTGTATACACAACCTGTATTCCCTCCCTATCTCTATGTGGGATTTTATTTGGATTTCCAGTTTTGTTCCACATTTAAAGGCATACTGATAAGTAAATTGGCGATCCTTCTAAATTGTCTGCATATGTATTTATGGGTGGCGTAAGTGTCCGGCATACCATTCAGGAATGGCAGTCTTCTTTTTGCCTATGGTTTTTGCAAGGACTAGCTGCCACTCCTCTGCCAGGTTGTATAGGATAAAGCAAACAACAGAAAGCAAACAATTTGACTTAAAACCTGTGACTAAAAGAAAAACAAAATAACTATTCTTTGAAACCTGATAGTTTAATACATTTAGAGCACCTAATGCTAACAATATACAGTTTAAGAAAATAAACATCATTCTTGTTGGTAGTTTAAAATGTCCAACAAATAAATTGTATTGACATTTGTCATATTTGATTATAAAATTATTTTTTAAGCACCTTTATTGAATTATCACTTGTGACATAGGCATATTTACTTTTATATAAAAGTAATCAAACTATATTAACAAATGAAAATTAACAAACCTCATGCTTCACATACATTGCTATATATCATATAAGCTAAGCAATGTTATAAAATTCTTATACAATATGAAGTGCAAACAGTTAAAAAAATATATGCTGCTAAAAAAATAATGCACATAATAATATTTTGGATTTTGTAATTACTTTTGTGGCTGGTGACACAAATTGCATCATAAACAACTACAAGAAAGAGGAGTTATTAAGGAATAATGACCACAATAAGGTCTAATCTGTAAGACTGGCAGGGGCTTTGTTACTGGTAATAAGTAGCTAAAAGTGCATTGTCACTGTTAAATTTGACAAATGGGTTTAGAAAATTAAATACAAAAGTAAAGGAGAATAAAATGGCACCGCTTAAAATCTTAAAATGCATCAGATAAAAAATATACATTTACTGCCAAAAAGCTAGACAGTAAAAGAAATGATTTATTATAGCTCACTGAAAAGGCAAGAAGATATATGAAAGACAAGAAAATAACATATAAAGAACTTTTAGAACAAATATCAAAAGAAGACGATTAACCTTTAAAAAGATCACAAAGAGAATGCCAGGTTAAAGTCACAACAACAAAAATTACAAAGAGAATGAAGTGGCAGACAGATCAAAACACAACTTCAAAATAGTTCTTATATGCATTATATGAATGATAAAGGAATAACATCAAATGAATTGTGTTCGCTCTTGTTAGATAATGAAAGTGAGGTGTGGAACAAACAAGGCAAGTGCAATTACCTAGATCAGTATCTGTGT
>NC_056745.1:780938587-781108587 GCF_019279795.1 Protopterus annectens | reverse complement strand
TCCAATGAAATAAGCAATTTTTAAATTCTGACTATGGTAAGAAATTTGCATTGTTAATGCCACCACTGGATGAGCTATGGGCACCTAAAGGTCCTGTATTAAGTAGCCCCTAAACAAGGATGGTAGGTAGGAAGCGACATTCTAAAGAGCAAGTAACTGAAGAAACATATTAATAATCCACTAGCTTCTCTAAGAATCAGAACGACCAAGCAAACTAACTGAAACTGATCCAGAAAATGTTCATGGAGAATTGAAGAATAAAAGACATTTAATTACGTTAAAAGCAAATGTTTTGTCTTAACAATCACATAAGAGGATCAAAGACTTCATCAGACTTCATAGTATGAATGTACAACAGTCCTTATATAACAATTCAGTGCATCATCTGATTACTTATGTGTCACCATATACCTTTTTTTTGTTGCTTTTTAGTATGCCCTTAATATTGATTCTGGTGTTTAAATCTTTACCACCACAAGCATGCAACCTAATTTGCCATTTGTAATCCTTGTAATACAACAAGTCTTCTCAACTCCCTCCACTTTTACCCTTTGGTCCATAATCTAACAGTCCAAATAAAAACTTTTTAAAGTTAATACATTTCTGGAAATGTCTATATATTGTGTACCGGCTATCTATTCTTCTTATAGCGCCTAGATATTCAAAAATTCTGCTTTTCCACTTCCTAACAGTTTTCCTATATAAAAACTGTCACGTGATGTGCATGTTGCATAATACACCACATACTGTGAATTACACATAAATGTACCCAAAGGTTTATAGGTGCTCATGGTGTTTGGGCAATAAATGCTGGAACCATCTAAAATGTATCTACATGCTTTACAGCTATGACATTTACATGTACCAACCAGACCTTTGTCCTTTGAGTGGATCTCGCTTATTGCATCTCTTTCCAGAATTTCTTTTTAATTCCTGGCTCTTCTATTAACAAACTGAAGTTGAACCCCCACCAAAGAATTATCTCCTGATACCAATCAAAATCGTCCAGTTGTTCCTCATGATATCCTTAATGTCCTTAGTGTCTGTAATGTAAATCAATATCATCCTTCTTTCCCAATCATTAATTTCTTTTTACTTCCATGTCACCCCTTTATCAATGTTTAAAGTCTTATCTGGGTAACCCCTTTTTAAGTCTCTGTTTTAAATTTTCAATAATCTCTTCTTTGATTTTATCATCTGAGGTTAATCCGTTCACAGTGTATGGCATACTTTTAAACAGATTGTTCCTAATGTGGACTGTGTAATTCAGAATATGTAGTGTATTATGGAACATGCATATTATGTGATAGTTTTTTATACAGGGAAAAACTGTTAGGAAGATGAAAATAATATTTTTGAATATTTAGGAGCTATAAGGCATTCTCAGAAATGTATTAACTTTAACATTTTTTATTTGAAGTATTGGATTATGGACCAACAGATAAAAGTAGAGGGGAGTAGAGAAGACTTTATGAATTACAAGGAGTACAACTGGCAAATTATGTTGGATGCATGTGGTGGTTAAGATTTAAACACCGGCATCAATTTTATGTGTGTTCTAAAAAAAAAAAAAAACAACAAAAAAGTTTTGTGGTGTCACATGAGTATTAGCACAGTGTTTAGGTCCAAGGAATTCTTTGTACCATTGTATTCAGCCCTCATCAAGCTCAGCATTGAGTACAATGCCCTCTTCAGTATGTATTTGACCAGGCATATCAAAAACTAGAACTTGCACAGAGTTTCTTCACAAAAAAATGAATAAGTGATCACAAATATATTTTCCAAGTAGAAAGAAGGAACAGGAAAAGAAGACGGCAATAAAACACAAACATTAAAGCTAAGCATTTTTTACAAATTAAAAAAAATGTTTTTACAAAAAGGAATGCCTTCTTAAATTTAATAAGATAAAACAAGGACATCTTAAATTTAAAGCACACAGGCAATGACACTTCACACTTATGGTGCAATCTGCTGCCCCTGCCTATTACCAGGTCTGCCTACAACTCCTTTCTTTATTGGATTTATTCTGTGTTGCAGCCAATGTGGAAGCTAAGGGCATCCTGGGGCCATACTTCTCATACCTCTGACATTTTCTTCTTTCAACCTAGCAGGTTTCTCCTTCCGGAACTATGCATGTAACAACCCTGAGTGGGGTGTGCCATGGGCAAATGGCATCACACTACTCCACACTTCCACATAGAGCTGACATTGAAACACTGCCCTGCCCTTTCTGTAGGATACAGTTTTGCAATTGGTTCCCCAGCCTCCACAAGGGTAGCTCCTATTGCATTGTGTGCTTCTGCATGCGTCACCACCCAGCTAGGATGGGCTCACCTATCCTTCCCTGCCAGTGTCTCAGATGTCCGAGCTGCTAATTGAATCCTAGTTGCCAGGCTTGTAGTAAGGGTTTATCCCTCTCCACCATTTTGCTGGTTTGAGGAAAATGCCTCTGTTGATCTGTTACCTGCCAGTGTTTGAAAGATTATGTAACACAAAGAGACAATTTCACACTGAAAAGATGTTGAGTGCAGCAAGATATGATAGGTTAATTGCTTATTATCACGCACAACAAGAAATACATATATGACATAAATTAAGCTCTAGCAGGACCAAGTGACTGAAAGCAAGCTATATTAGGTAAGCTAAACAACCACACTGAAGCAAATATACCCATGAAATATGATAGTCAAAGAACAAAAGTGCTAAACAGAAAGATAAAGAATCTGAAAAGATATATCATACTACCTAAAGACATTAGATAGAAACTGTGTGTTTACTGGCATTAATAGAGAAAATACATAAATAATAAGTTTTTGGACTGATATATTTACTTTTCAAGAGCCTCTCTACCTACTTTCAATATCGGCAGGTTGAAAAGTATGATTAATAGGTGATAAACTGACAGAAAATAACATAAGTGGGAACTTTAAACTTCAACAAAGAGCACTTCCCATGAAAAGGCCACCATTTATCCTAATAGCAGGGGAAATATTCTTTATAGAACTATCACCAAATATAGAATAACATTGGAAAAGTTGGTTGCCAGGTAGTCAATTCACACAAAAAAATTTTGTTGAAAAATGTTTATCAAGCTCTTTCATCCTATGCAACAACTTCATCAGAATTAAACCACCCCATCCTTTCACTTCCTTTTAAATACAATACTAGTTTGTTAAAATCAATTAAGAATAATAGGTCACATGAATCAATCAATAAAATCTTAAATAACTGTGACTGAAATAAGCACAGCAATAAATAGTAAGTTAATACAAATACACACGAAAACCTTTCCTTTAAGTAAAACTCACTTGTATCTAAAAAGTATTTAATAAAAATGCATGTATAAAATCAGTTTGCAAAAAAAAAAAACAATATATTCATGTCCTGTGTTTAACATGTATCCTAAATCCTACAATTTCATGGCATCAAGTTTAAGTAATGGGTGAATAGAAATAAATTGATTAAGTCCTGGAAAATTAAAGGCAATCAGCCTAAGTTGCCAAAAAGGCTCTTTGTGCTCAAGTCTAATTTGCCATTCCCCTCCCTTGGCATTGGGGGTTACTTTTCCAAGAATCCCAAAATGAAATCTGTCAAACTGCATACAACTTATGTTGTGTTTATACAGTACATTATTGTCATTCTTACTCCTTATATCATAACTGGGTTCATAAATTAACCAAAAACAACTTCGGTGACCCGAAAATAACTTTGACAAAACAATTACTCAGCAACCGAAGAAAAATGAAAGTAGCCACACAGCCAGATGATTTTTTAGCGCTTTCTTCCACTTTATTATCACGTGGACTTCCTCAGAAAAACCAGGAAGCCTCCCTACATCCTGGTTTTATACTCAATAAACAGGAAATGATGTTGTTCTGTTATTACAATGATGTTAACCTTTTAAATTGAAAAACAATTAAATGCACTTCTTAAAATTTTTCAAATTGTGCTTATTATAAAACATTTCATTTTTTGTGTATATAAAACATGGTAAATAGTTGAATAAAATATAATAATTGTCCATAAAAATCTTATATGCTGACAGAGTAAAATGATGCACTAAACTCCCTCTCATATAAACGTGTCCAAACACTATTTCATGTATGGGAAAGTACATTATGATGGTGATGGTGAGTTGCTGAGTAATTGGGTTCATAAATTCTTTTACACAAACATATTTCTGTTTTCCCCCACAAAAAAAGCAGGGCAGTTCAAGAACTTTAGAGAAAGCATTTCATTTGATTTAAATGTTAACCATCCCACAGACCAGGTGGAAACTCAACATTTTAAAAATAAAACTTTAAAAGACATTATATTTGATTTTGAAAAAAAAAATTGGTTAAAGCAAATACTTTGCAATTGGACAATGGTTATTTGAGGGAATGTTTAAGACACAAAATTGTGCCACAAGGACTGAAAGTTTCCAAGTTCCCTTTTGGGATTTATTACAATGAAACTGTTTATACTGAATATACTGAACTGTTTGACTGTCATGGTCTGGAAATAATAGAATTATTAATTAAAAACAATGAGAAAAGTATTGGGCCTTTGTTAAAAGAAATTGAGAGCTTAAATGTGAAAAAAAAAGCCAGAAAAAACATTTAAGGGCTATAGAGCACTATCAGAAGAAAGCAGTGTATCCCAATGTTAGGGGGACGATGGCTAATAAAATACAAATGAAACAAAGTGCACCTTCTGTCACTCGTCTGGTCAGGATAAAACAGATGAACATTCGTGGGCTCTGTTCAAGCAGCTTTATTACACACAAACATGTCAGAAATGAATCTTTGTAAATTAAGCTTAAATAAACTTATAAACAGACTGACTACTGCACTTATACACGTTAACACTCTGGCTGTTTTCTCAAAATGGCACTGCTGCCTGCATGTGCTCAGTATTTATATGCATGTGCTACATCTGGAAATGCTTCTTAAAGGTGCATACACATGCTCTGATCTACATCCTCCCTCTTTGAGAAATAGTCCTAATATGAAATGATAGTATTCAATGACATGCAATTTACAGAAATGATCTTTTGACATGCATTTATACAGAACAAAATATTTGACATGCAATCATACAAAATATAGACATATATAAAACAATCATGTCCATGTTGCTGTGTATTTTGCACTTGGTCTAGAAATACAATCTGATCATGTAACATAGAAGTCTGAATTGGATCTAGCAATGGGGACTGTCTTCAAGGAATGTTCAACTTTGGAGACATCTGGGATATCATCAGGAATGGAAATGGATACTGTGACATGTTCTTTGATATGAACATTGTCAGGGCTGCTCTGAGATCCAGAGTCTATATCACAGATACGATGCTGCAATATCATTTCTGATACAGGAAGAAAATGTCTACAGTTTCTCCTTTACTCTATACCCTCAGATTCCACTAAGTAGGATCTTGGCTGTGTACATATACCTCTCACTTGACCAATTCGATCAAAACCTTTCACCGTTTGCATCCTGACTGTCTCTCCTTCTTTTAATGGATGAATAAATCTGCTCATTTTATCACAGTTGGACTTCTGAGAAGAAAGCTTTTTAAAAAGTTGGGTTTTGATTGCTCCGTTGTTTTTAGCATTAAGCACCAATAAACTAGAATAGATAGGCAAGGTTGTTCTGGGTTGCCTAGATAGAAGTATCTGAGCAGGAGAGCCAAATAGGTTATCATAGGGTATATTTTTGAGATTAAGTAAATTCAAGAAGATATCAGTATTCTCATGCTTTGACCTCTGCAGTAATTGTCTTGCACTCTGTACTGCATGTTCAGCAAGGCCGCTTGACTGAGGATATTCAGAACTGTTAGTGACATGGATAAAGTTCCACTCTTTAGCAAATCTCTGAAACAATTGACTGGTAAACTGGGTACCATTGTCAAAAATAACTTTGTGTGGACTACCATGGACTGAGAAATGACATTTCATCTTAGTAATAACAGCACTGGACATTAGGTTAGATAGCAAACTGATCTCAAACCAACTCAAATAAGAGTCAACCAATACTATGTAATATTGACTGTTTCACTTGAATATGTCAGTGGCTACTTTTGACCAAGGTAGTTCAGGAAGTTAGCTTAGATGAAGTGGCTCTTTTTGCTAAGGCGGCTTAGTACTGTTGCATACTGAACAAGAAGAAAGCGCTTTATCAATGTCTTTTGATAGAGAAGGCCAAAATACTAGTCCTCTCACCCTTCTTTGGTAGAATTGGAACCTGGACGGCCACAATGCAAAATCTGAATGTACTCATGCTGTAGGAAAGTAGAAACAACAACTTTTGGACCTTTGAAAATGATACCATCCTCCATCAGCATCTCATCTCTGTATGGAAATTAAGGTTGAACAGGATTGCTTTGACGGCCATCCTACATTGATGAACTGGTTGAGATTTTGCAAAACTGGATCAGTCTTTGTATGATCTCTCAGCTCAAGCCTTGTGGTAGAAACATTATGCTTTCCCATGATGTCAAAGTCAAAATTCTCTGCATCAAGCTGTTTCTTGATATTTCTGAGTGATATGGATAAGGTATCAGCCAGATAAAGAAGTTTACCTTTTGCGTAGACCATTTTGAAATTATACTTTTATAATTTAAGGATTGTTCTTTGTAGTCTTGCTGGAGCAGAATGCATAGGATTCTTTAAAATAGCGACTAGAGGTTGATGGTCAGTTTCTATCTGGATTGCTTGGCTATAAATATAATCATGGAACTTTGAACATGGGAACACAATTGCTAAAAGGTCCTTCTCAATTTGAGAATACTGCTTCTCAGGTTAGTTAAGAATTCTAGATGCATAGGCAACAGGTCTGTCCTCTTGAAGAATAACTGCACCAAGACCAAACTTTGAAGCATACAGGAAAGAACTACTGGTTTGTGGCCATCATAGTATCTTAATGTAGGTGGGTTAGCAATTTGCTGTTTGAGTTTATAAAATCCTCTTTGGTATTGTTCTAACCATGATCATGCAACATTTTTGTGTGTCAGCTCCCTAAAGGTGCTGATAACTCACTAAAGTCAGGGATAATTTTGCCCAGATAGTTAACCATGCCAAGAATACACTGCAAGGGCTTGGACATTGTCTGGAGCTGGCATTTCAAAAATGGCTGTTTGTTTAGAAGGGTCTGGACGTAAGCCTGTACTGGTAAATAAATGACCTACATAAGTAACTTCTGGTAGTATGAATTTGCACTTCAGAGGATTGAGCTTTAAATTCACTTCATGTGCTCTGTCCAGAACTTTTCTGAGGTTTCTGTCATGCTCTGTTTCACCATTTCCTCCAACAAGGAAATCATGAACTATTATTGCACACGGGTAGCCTGAAAAAATTGCTCCATTGCACACTGAAAGAATTCACTACCAGAATTTATTCCAAAAGGCATCCTGAGGAATCTGTATCTACCAAATGGGTACTGAATGTAGTCAGTAGTGAACATTTGTGATCAAGCATTACTTGACAAAATGAACTCTTTGCATCTAAGACAGAAAAAACAGCGGCATTTGGCATAAAGGTTGCAATTTCCTTGACTGTGCGCATAGGATGATGAGGTCTCTTTAATGCCTTGTTCAAGTCTCTTGGGTCAATGCATATTCTGATTTTATCTAAGTTTTTCTTATGAGCAGCTGTCATGCAAGACACCCACTCATTTGGTTCTGTGACTGGACAAATCACACCTTGCTGCACCATTTTGTCTAACTGGACCTTGACTTTGTCTTGCATAACTATTGGAAGTCTTCTTGCTGGTCTAACCACTGGACTGACCTCTGGGTCTACTTTCATGGAGTACACATCTGGAAGTTTGCCTAGCTTGTAGTCGAAAACATCAGCATACTCTGAGAAAATAGCATCACTAAAGCTGGAACTGGGACATGTACTTACATTATGTACTTCTTTGGTAAAATAAAGCAGTTTCATTCTTAAACTGTCTCTGAGACCTAATAATGATTGTACAGGTCTTTGAACTGCATAAAATTACAAGCTGTAGCTGTTCCCAGACAAATAGCATGAAAGCACTACTGAGCCTTCAGTTTAAATCTCTATACCTCTATAAGCAACAAGTTTCACACAACTGACTAAATTAAGTTGCTCACCAGCCCTCAGTTTAGCAAATGTTTCTGCTGACATTACATTACACTTTCAACTAGTGTCCACTTTCAGCTCTGTGGACATACCATTCATCAGGGCAGTACAAAATACTCTGTTCTTTGCCAACAAATCTACTGTATTAACCTTTTCACCAACCACTGATACACCATCTACATAGAAAGTAGGGTTTCAGCTTTCTATATGATTAACTTGCTTTTTTGAGTGACATTTCTTAATAACTAAATGAGGTTTGCTTGATTTACAAAACTTTTGAAAATGGTTCCATTTTTTTAGAGTTGTGGCATTGCTGACCAAATGCTAAGCACTTCTCTCTTTTAGACTCGTGGTTGACACCACAATTATAACAGTTAGCAATGAGACTTGACTTTGGTTTTGCGGACTCACTCTTATACTGCACTGAGCATGCCCATTTTACTGAGCTAGTCTTGGAATTTGCTAGAAAGCTACAGAGTCTCTCTGCCACACCCACAGGGGCTTCAGCTGCCATCTGCTTAGGCCTGTTTCTGCTTGTCATGTGTTTAGGGTTGCCAGGTTTCTTTGCGGCTAAAACTGGACTAAAGTCACGCCCCTCGCATTACACATAACTCCACCCATTCCCACCCCCTCTCCTGCCCATGCCCCACCTATTTTGTGACATCACAGTGACATCAGCTGATGGGACCACCCACTTTGATGACTTAAGCCGTTAAGGGGAGAAAAGAACACAGGCGGCACTAATTGCACTGCTAGGCTGCTGCAGATGTAAGTACCAGTATTGATGAAAAGTGTCAATATGATGCATTTTTCTCCAGTTATTTATTTTCTATGTTCCTAAACCTAATTATGGATGATCCATGGAGATAAAAGGTCAAGAGCTAGCAGTCTGTGCACATGGTGGTAAATCTGATTAAAAAAATCCAAAAAAATGTAAGCAGTTATATTTGCTATTAAAAAATTGTAAGTTTTGATTTACCCCATAAGATCGTTTAAGTCAATAACATCACTTTACTGCTCATTCAGAAATGATGATCTTAACATTCCCTTGCATTTTGAAAGTTCTGTCAAATACTGTTTGTACTGGGGCGTGGGACAGGTACTCAGTTGTTAAGATGTAACATATTTTCCGTTTCATACTTCGGATTAGGAAGTTTCAGTCCTTGGCTGTGCCTGTATTGGGTGGGGGTCAATTGAGCTAAGTGTTACTGCCCCTAGTGTGATATTTCAGATGCTAGTACTTAAGATCTTGTACTGGGTCCGACTGACCTCCCACTCTTTTTCTTTACATGTCACATATGAAAAAAATGGGATAAAGGGGTTGTGGATGAATGGATTTCTAACAGGTGACATGTTTTATGTTACTTTCAAAGTATACGTAATAATCTCAGAAAAGCACCCATACTTTAAAGAGTTTCATCAATGTTTTTCTATATCACGCCAAAGTTGCGGGTTAAAACAGGTAACTTCCTACAACAATGCTCTAATACAAGTTTACGAAGATGCAGACTGGACCGCCGCTATGCAGTTGTAAAATGGCAATAAGACTGAATGAAAGATGACTCAAGCCTCTAGATCTAAGAAAGATGCACGTAGGAAAAGAAATCACATGCAGCTAGCACACTTGCCATTTTCTGAACATGGCAAAGAGATAGTTTTATTTTTCAATGTTGTCCTTGCGACAGAATCAAGTAAAAGCAAAATAATGTTGGGTAACTGCAAGTGCCCAAGAAGCAAGATGCACAATTTGTTTCATGGAATACGGTTCAACATAGTAGATGAGGATAATACAAATCAGGGCGTGTTAATTGCTAGCAGTATTACACTGCATGGTGAAGTTCTAAAATCAGTCTGAGTGTACTACAATGCAACACTGGGCAATGTTGGCAGAGTGCTTAAGCATTTTAAATCTTGCTATAACATTTCTTTTGTCACTGCTTGGTAGTTGGTAGGATAATGATAGCTAAAAAAATACCGTTTTCCCACCGTGGAGTACTGCCTTCCAGTGATATCTCTACAATCCGTATAGCAGAAAATAAAATTTGTCCATTTGTATTACATCACTGCCACTTAAGTTAATGTATGTACTGTCTAAACTATGTAGCTACCAGGAATACTGAAGTTAAAAGCATTTCATTGTTGTGTAGTAGCTAGTAGTGTATCGTACCGCTCCTGTTCGAGCTGGATACATTTACTTTCTCCTCTCCTCTGGCGGCACAAAAAAAACCGGACTTCATGAGTTTAAATTTTTTAACTGGACAATTTGTCTGAAAACCGGACAGTTCGGTCAAAAACCGGACAGCTGGCAACCCTACATGTGTTGCATGCTGTCTATGTTTGTTCTAGAGGCTGCTGAAATCATGCTTTTATCACTTGTAAGCATATTTTTGTGGATTTGACAAATCTCTGTAGCATTGCTTAACATTAAATCACTGTCACAAAGCAAAATCTTTCTCACTGCAGCACTGTTAACACCACACACAAGCCTGTCCTTTATTAACTCATCTTTCAAGCCACCAGATCTGCACGTTTTAGATTTATTTCTCAAGTCAGTCATATAAGCTGCAAAAGTTTCACCTGGCTGTTGTATAAAATTAGTTTGTCTCTAATGTAACATTTGGCTGGGGGTTGCACATTCCTCTAAATGTACATTTCAAGCCCACAGGGTCATCTCTTGATTCAGCCGGTGCAATAACATGGCATTTTCCCCCACCTCCTGCATATACTTCTGGTGCATACACAAATGAATGCTCTCTTTATATGGATTCTGACCCAGCTAAGTTAAGCAAAATGAATGCCCTTGTATGTGCATCTTTGTCAGAAAAAGCTGCTTGCATGAAAATATTTTATTCCTGTTCAAATACTCTCCAGTTCTCTGCTATATTGTGATCAAACACAAGTGGACTGGATCTACGAAATTCCTGTGCCATATCAACACAGTAGTGAAGGTGCTTGTAATCATGTGCGAGCATACACACACTTATATATATATATATATATGGGTCCCATTCTAAAGACCGAAACGCCGATTCCCCGACGCGGAAATCACCGACGCCAGATGACCGACAGGTACGTATACCGACAGGGTGATTCGCCGACAGTGGAAAGACCGACAAGGGTAATGTGTGATCGCGACCCGGTAAGTGTGCGACAGTGACGGAGGTAGGAGTGGTCAGGTAAGTGAGTTAGGGTTAGGGTGCAGGTAGGTGATGTGTACGTTAGTGTCGGAGCTTGGGCTAGGGGTGGGTAAGTGAGTTAGGGTTAGGGTGCAGGTAGGTGATGTGTGCATTAGTGTCGGAGCTTGGGCTAGGGGTGTGTAAGTGAGTTAGGGTTAGGGTGCAGGTAGGTGATGTGTGCATTAGTGTCGGAGCTTGGGCTAGGGGTGTGTAAGTGAGTTAGGTTAGGGTGCAGGTAGGTGATGTGTGCTAGTGTCGGAGCTTGGGCTAGGGGTGTGTAAGTGAGTTAGGTTAGGGTGCAGGTAGGTGAAGTGTGCGATAGTGTCGGACCTTAGGGTTAGGGTTTGGGTCAGGGCTAGTGTGTATGGTATGTAGTGTCGCGTGTTGTTTACGCCCGTGTCGGTGTTTTGGTGTTCGTGTTTTGCGTTGTCGGGTTTGTGTCGGGTTTGTGTGTTGTCGGTTATTTGGCATCGGTGAGTTTTGTGTCGGGAATCGTCGTGTCAGTGTTTAGAAGTAGACCCATATATATATATATATATATATATATATATATATATATATATATATATATATATATATATATATATATATATATATATATATATATATATATATATATATATATATATATATATATATATATATATATATATATATATATATATATATATATATATATATATATATATATATATATATATATATATATATATATCAGACCTTTATGCCAGTACTTGTAATTAGGCCCAATAGCACAGCAAATTCTTTAAAATAACTGTACTTTGCCAAGTAAGTCTCCATAGCACAAGAAAACTTTAAAATCACTGTACTTTGTGAAACCACTCTTTATTAGAGTAAGAAACACTCTGAAATATCGGCACTCTGTGAATAAATGCACACAGCACAAGAAACTTTTTGAAATGGCTGTACTTTTGATTGCACTGTGCAATATAACTGTACTTTGCACATAGCAAACTCTTTGAAATAATTGCACTGTAATAAAGAACACACTCTGCAAACACTTTGCACACTCTGAGATACTTCAAACAACTCTACTTATGCTTTGAATGGCTTTGGTCATTGCAAAATAGTAGTTTGTGCCCAAACACAGTCTTTTACTTAAAAAACATGCAGTCATCTTGCTCTTTAAGCTTAATTTGCCCTTTTAATCTCTTATCATGCTCATTATACTTTTCTTGTGCCTGTTTTACTTTAAACATGCTCGTTATGCAAACCAAAGGTAATTCTGAGCCCCATATGAATAACTCTGCTAGTTTTATCAAATATCATGGTTTCAAACTGTTTGTTTAATTAATAATGTGGTTTATACCTTTTGTTTGCTTAATAATATGTTTTGTTCTGCTTGTTTAATTAATAATGGGCAGGATTCATGAAGCCTCCATGTAAGAGTTACAAGGCTTACACGGAGGCTGCAGTTAAACGGTGTGATGTCAGCATGTCATGCATATTCATGAAGGCATGCTGAATCACACCTAAGGCTAACACGGTCCATGTAAGACAGTAGGGGGCGTGTCCGTAGGGCGAGCCCTGCAAACGGAAACGCCCCCAGAAGAGTAAAGGTCCAGAAAATAAACCCCCACGACAGAGTCCATGTAAATGTGAATAAACACAACACAACACATGCCCCCACAGACTATGAACATAAAATGTATAAATGAAAATCTTATATTTTTTTTTATAAGTTGTAAAGATGTTTGCCTGTGAGTGCGCTTATGTATGCGTGCCGCTTAGCCACAGTTAGCAGTCAGTGGAAAAGCATATAAGAACTAAATATGCAAAGTAAGCCAAGAAGCAATAGCGCAGCAGTAGAGACGTCGGTTGAAGAGGAGGCAGTCATGGTTCGAGCCCCCACAACATCAATTTTTATTTTTAGTGAAATAAGCATGAAACAAGTCCCTGACATATATGTACATATATAAAATTATATTTTATGTAAAATGTAATGAAATGGGCAATGTATTTTGAAGAAATGTGAAGATAAAATAAAAAAAAATGTCAGATGTGCCTATAGCTGAGCTAAAGTCTAACAAGTTGAGGATAGCTGCTTGTAGGTGAGCAGTGCTTTAACAGGTGTAAAATGAGTGCCCGTAGGTGAGCAGTGTTTTAACAGGTGTAAAATGAGTGCCTGTGGGTGAGCAGTGTTTTAACAGGTGTAAAATGAGTGCCCGTAGGTGAGCAGTGGTTTAACAGGTGTAAAATGAGTGCCCGGGGTTGAGCAGCATTTTAACACGCTGAAACCGTGTGCCCGTAGCTGAGCTGAGCGTAATATGCGTGCTGACAGCCAAACGACACGTAAACCAGCGTGGTCCATTTGCGCGGAGCTGCGCACCACGCCAACAAGCTAACCGGCGGGCAACGTTGAGCAAGCTGTATCAAAACTGCCTTTACACAGACACAACTCCTAGCCTGTGTAGACAGTCATAAAATATAAAAAGCAATGGCCAGGTTCGAACCCAGGATACCATGCACCATAGTCAAAGTACTGAACCACTAAGCCATGACAGTTGCACTTAGAAACGCAGTAATAGCATATATATAGGAATGAATAGAAAGAGGAGCATGACAAAGCAGGTTTTGTGAAGCTGATACAATTCCAAAATGGCCAATCACAGATAAGTGTGGGAAAAATGGCATATATAAGCCCCATAGGCGGGAATACACAGCATAACCGATTGTGGAACCGACTTGCAGCCAGGATGTCAGGTGTAGGAGAGGGTAGTTGCTTCCGAGCACAGAGGTGGGGTGTTGAGGAGTCCAAATATATGGTTTGGCTCCTCATCCATGATCATGAGGCCCAACTCATGCAGGGCCAGGTCCTGTGGGGAGCATATAGGGCTGAGGCGTGGGACAGGTTGGCACATGATCTCACCAGTGCCACAGGAATACCAAGGACTGGTGAACAGGTCCGTCACTACCATGCAGACCTGAAGAGACGGATGCAGGACCAGCTGAACCGTTGGATCCAGGAGGCCCGGCAAATGCCCAACGCCCCACTACTGAGTAAGTTACATGTAATTATTTATGTAAGAAATTAACCTAGCTGATATTATGGAGATGTGTATTCCAATATTACTTCCTTTACATTACAGCTGCAAGTGTCCGTTTCATGAACCGTTGAGACTATGCCGATAGGCTGGTGCAGTTGTGCCACCAGGCAGGTCAGTAATTCTCTCCCTGTAACTGTAAAAAAATATATAAGTATGACAGTTAGCAAAAGAGTGCAGTGTAGTCATTAATAATAAAATGTGCAAGTAACAGTGTAAGAGAGTTTGCAAGTATTGCTTGATTACAAAAGTTTGATGCAGCCTGTAATCCAAACATAAAACTGAAACAAGTCTGAAATAAAGATGTCCCACCTGTAATATAATAGTACATAACCTGCAGCAGGCTGAAAAGTACAGCTGCAGAAGCTGAGTAAAACACATGTGTGAAATATATCCCTGTTGAAATTCTGAAACATGACATAAGTGAGACTGTTGGAAAGGATTGTTATAACTAAAGGTAAAACATGTCAATAAAGCCTAGAATTAAGTACCATCCTGAATTGTAAAAATAAAACAAGTGAGAGAGTGTGAGAAAGAGGTATGAATCCACCAATAAAGTAGTAATAACTCCTGAATAAAGTATACTGCAGTCAGTACAGAATGAAATGAATGTGACAGGCAGAACCAAACAGCAATATGTGTAGAAAAAAGTACTGAAGCTGGAATCTGTGTCCCAAAATCTGAATATGTTGCTCTCAGTTTGCAATATGCAGATAGTATGGTTGTCTGAAATACCAAACATCCACAGTTGTCTACAGCCATATAAAGCAAATGTAGCAGGATGATGTAGCTGAACAGAGCCAGATATGAATGTGTATGGATAAATATGAAATGTATATTGATGTAGCAGTAACATTCCTATCACCAACCTGAAGTAGTTATCACATAGGAAACTGTAGGCAGACCTGTAGTGTGTATATATCTGCAGGTAGTAGAAATGTACAGCATATGTATAGGTATTTGAAGTTGTTAATTAAATATTTCTTCACCCTACCCTATAACCACAAATAATCCATTCAATGTGAAATGGGTATGTGCATTCACAATTAACACCCCTGGACATTTGTCCTGTTGGTTCATACATATTTGCATGTACGTTGATGCATGTGCCCTGTTCATACATCCAAATCTGATGGCCTGTTGCCATCAATCAACCCCACATGTTGTTGGATTGTGTATTGCTGTTCAAATTATGCATGTGTTATGCTTGCTGTTCAATGGCTTGAATTTATGGGTGTTTGGTTAATGGGAATACTAATGCATGCTGTTACAAATAATTGTGAATGGTATTGTACGTTACTAACCCAAACTGTCATAACATAATGCAAAACATAGGACGACAGGGAAGGCGGGTTCCAGTGGACCCACCTCTCCCACCTCAGCTGGCGAGTGCACCTGGCAGTAATGCCCAGGCCGAACCCTCCTCTGGTGGCCCTGTGCCACCTGTGGGTGGAAGCACTGCAGGGGATGGGGCTCATCCACCCTCTGCAAGTGTGACCGGAGGAGAACATCCACTCACCCTCCGTAGTGTCCGGACTGTGGTGCGTAGGGAGATCCGGCACGCTGTGCTTGGGCCCCTATGCCAGCTTGAGGCATGGGTGGCACAACTCACGGGTGTGCCTGCTGCCTGGCCTACACAGCCCCCAGCACAGCCCCATCCTGGGCAGTGAAGTCACAGTGGCAACTGCCCATGGGTGGGGATCTCAGTTCCACTGTTGCCATCGGTGGGCTCATGGGCTCGAGATATCCAAACATCCATCCCCGTCAATTGTGTAACCCCCCCACATGTGTCATACACCACCCCTGTATGCGTCTTGTTTGTCTTGTCTGTTAACCTCCCCTACCTACCTCCCCAGCTATACCGACTTCCTGTACCTGACATACCACTCTCACCTGAAAAAAAAAAAAGGGCACTCTGTACCCACAAAAAAATTACGCCCCATACATAGCTGCCCATTTTGCACACATGTCTGCTGGACATGTAAACTGGCAATTACAATTGGGTGTACAACAAATATTATTGTTGTCCTCACACCTCTCTCAGGGGTGGAAGGTTTCAAATTTCACACCAAATTACAAACATATGCACAGCTGTTGCTGACAAAGAAATGGGCAGCTATGGACCTTTCCTAGATCCCTCCTGCAAAACCCGAGCTTGTTTACCTACTGTCCTACCCTCTTTGTGCCCCCTTTTTCACCACTTTCCTATCTCCGCATTTTCTTTTCTTTAAAAGAAAATAGTACGGGTGTGCGCAAGAGTAAGCACTTTTAAGCAGTAGTAAGCGGGTGTGCACTTCTGTGCGCTTAGCTAAGCGTGTGTGCGCGAAGCTAAGCGGCAGTGCGCATGCGTAACCTCTGCGCAAACCAGCGCTAACCTGCTTACAACTGCTTAAAAGTGCCTTAGTCACTCTGAATGACAAGGCCTGTAGTTTACTCTGCAGCAAAATAAAATACCTCCCTCAGTCTCGAACCCAGGACCTTGGAAACACTAGTCTGCATGACTTACCACTAAGCCATGAGTGCTATAGAAGAACATTGTGCTGAAAGAAATATATCATAAAATAGTAGGAATTAATGTAAAGGGAATATAGCAAGTCTAGTACACGAAGCATGTCATGTATATTTACTGTCAAATCTAGTGGATTTGTAAAATAGTACTGTGTGCTGAGAAACAGTCATGCTAGTTGGTAGCTACTAGGTAATAATGTCACAGTAGCATCTGGCAAGCCACACACATACTCAGAGCAGGATAAACACTGCCATAGTTGAATAGTTAAGGGATCAGACATAGCAACTGTGACTGAGTTACAGGGATGTCCCTGATGTGAAAACAAATGTCAACTGTGCCCCACTGTCACCCTGTCAAATGTACTAACAGTAGGCAGAAAGGTGTAACTACACATGCAATGGTAACTATGACTGACTGAAGGTATGCACCACCTGCACGGCACAAATGGTGTACTAATACATATGCTTGAAATAACCCACAGTCACAACTGCAGAGTATCAGAATATGTCATTGAAGTAACCCACTGCTATGTACCATTCCATGAGGCTGATAAAAGATGCACCGGAGAGTATTTGAGGCCTGCTCAGCAACATGATCAAATACCCCTGTAAGTGTCAAGGCCCACACCATGGCCAGACCATACTGCATGCAGTAACACCCTACCACAACAATCACATAGGGAATTGCTGGCTAGACAGATTTAGCAAGCATTACAAGCTGTGAATGTAAATAGAAAATAGGAAAGCCATAGCAACACATTACAGGAAAGACACCTAGCAGGCATACAACGAGTGAATGTAAAGGTCAAATATTGAAGCCATAGCAACAGATTGCAAGAGCCACTGCTATATACCAGTTACACCACAATCCCCACAGGAAAGCACACACACCCATATACACAGTATTACTAGTCGTAGGTGTCAGTTTACATACACACGGAGAACAGGAAACTGGAGGAAGGAATACTCAGCTTACAGAACAACATGCATTGCAGTGTCTACAACACAGCCTGAAATATGAGAGACATACCAACCCTTACACTCACAGAACAGTGTCCACAGCAAACCAGCATGGTCCCCACCCTGATAATCTGAAAGGGCTATGCCTACCTAACAGACCTTTTTATAGCACAGTCCTGTAATCACAGTGAGAACTGCAATCACTACACAACAGGCTGAATGCAATTAGTAAATGCTGGCTAACAATTGGTGCAGAGGCCATCACATGGACATGTGCAGATACCTACAAAAGCATCATGTACTCCCAGTCCACACATGCAATACTGTCATTGCACCTGCTGGAGGTAGAGAGAGAGAGAGAGAAAGAAAGAAAGAAAGAAAGAAAGAAAGAAAGAAAGAAAGAAAGAAAGAAAGAAAGAAAGAAAGAAAGAAAGAAAGAAAGAAAGAGAAAGAAAAAAAAAACCTGAAACAACAAAGCAAAGAGGCTGACAGCAGGTCAAGCAACTGCAAGCCTACACAAACAGCTGCAACAAACACAGGTAATGTAAAGTACTACTATAATACTCTACATACTGTGAACCCTCCAGATGTGTTATTGGTCTGTATCTATGTATATGAAGATGTGCATAGGGACAGGGACATACTGAAACTGTCACTGAAGGCTCCACATACATATGTATGTGACAGTAGCTATGTGCACATAGCAATTTAGGTTGTAGTGCAATGTACAAATAGGTTGTACAGTAATGGGTGTTCAGCAGTACGTTACTGTGTGTATACATATGCGGAACTAAAAAGGAGTAGATATATATATATATATATATATATATATATATATATATATATATATATATATATATATATATATATATATATGTATCGAGATATGTATGTATATATATATATATATATATATATATATATATATATATATATATATATATATATATATATATATATATATATATATACATATATATATTTATAATATTCATATGTGTATACATAGATAGAGAGGTATGTAGAAATACATAGACATATATAGTTTCACAGTGTCATAGTTTAGTACTAGGCTATCTGCAGACAGTGTATAGAATAGATTTAGAAACTTGCGCCTCTGTATAGTAGTGACACAGTGAAGACCCCCCTACATAATAGCATTAGTTTACTGTGCCTCTGTCTAGTAGTGACACAGAGAAGACCCCTTCTGTAAACCTATGATCTCCCATCCCCTTGTCAAGAATGCACATGAAGAGTGTCAGTGAGGGTCTCTGCCTAACATGAACTGGGATCCTGTTCCACAGTATGGGAAGCCTCTTAGTGATGGATCTGTCCCTACAGTATGTCCTATTCATATGTGTGCTGAGGTTTAAATCCATAGCTATCGTGCTTCTGATGGATTTGGATTGTATGAGGTGGAACATGTCCATCACTACCAGATTGGACATGGCCTACTACATCAGTCACAGATCACCCCTACATAGGCAGTATGCTATGGAATAGAGCATGAATTACGTTAGTCTGGCAGCATATGACAGTTGTTGCAGACCCTTGATCCTCCTGGTGATGTACTCATGGGTTCCCCCTAGCTGTTGCAAGTGCCAGGTGAGGTGCATACCAAATGGGGCATAGTACACAGTCATGGGCCTGATAAGGGAGGAGTATAGGGGTACAATGACCCCTTTTGATGTGGATGTGAATCCCTTCATGATAAGGTGGGCAAGGTAGGAAGTCCATCCAACCACTTTGGCAACGTGGGTGTCAAATGAGAGGTCAGCATTGCACAGTGTCACCAGGTCTCCGATTACTTTGTCTGTACTCAGTGGGTTATTGTCTATGTGATAATATGTAGGTATCTTGTCCGTCCAAAAGGGTATGAGTATACATTATGTGGCATGCAGTGTCAGGCCATGACTCCAGCACCAGTTGTTGGTGTCCGTGAGGCCTGTCAGTAGGATGTATGTGTCAGCAGGTGTATTGCCTATGGCGCCTAGTATGCAGTCATCTATGAACATTGTCAGCCACTACCCTCCCATGTCTGCTTCCACATCTGAGAATAATATGCCGAACATGAGCAGTCCCAGGACAGTGCCCTGTGGGACACCACATGTGACAGGCTCTGAGTCTGACATGGCACCAGTGAGGTTGACTATAGGGTTTCTATCCATTAGCCAGTTTGCAACCCATCATGTGACATATGGATTTACATTTCAGCTGTTGATCATGTCTATGATGGCAGAGTGCGGTATTGTGTTGAATGCCATAGGCAAGTCCAGGTAGGCTGTATGGACCGCTGTGCCCTCAGCAATGGCTCTAGTGACTGATTTGAAAAGGTCAACCAGGTTCATAAGGCAGGATCTGCCCTCTGCAAAGCCAAACCGGGTGGGATCAAGTGTCTAAGTCCCCAATGTCTCTGTGTATGGGTACCATAATGATCCTTTCCATAGTGTTGCAGACCAGGCTGGTTAAGCTTATGGGGTGGTAGTTACCAGGGTCTGTAGAGGTGCCTCCTGTGTGGAGTGGGACTACTGTTGCTGTATGCCAGTGTCCAGGTACATATGCTGTAGTAAGGCTATAGCTGAATAGCACGTAATGTGCATGTGTAGCTCCTCTTGCAGTTCATGTAGCATGCAACCTGCAATACCTTTGGGTCCCATTGATGCTGTGTTTACAGCTCCGCTGAGGGTGGTTCCCAGCTGGACATCTGAGATGACAGGGAGGTTACAGTCAGCTGGGATAAGTAATTCCACATGTGTGAGTGAGAGAGGGGAGAAACCTGCACTGAATCTGTCTGCCAGACTGTTGGCATTATATGTGTGTTCAGTGTAGCGTATGTCACTGTGAACTAACTGTGAACACAACTGAGGGTTCCCACCCAGGTGTGTAACATAGCAGAGGAAGGCCTTGTGGTTATCTGTAGTGACCATAGCGATGTCCCTCTCATTGTTGGCCTTGCATGTTTGTACGACAAAACGTATCTTTCTACTACTGCTGATCAGAGATGCCGTAGCTCTATGAAAGTATGCTCTGCCGTGCAGTAGCTACCTTCTGTTGTTATACAATTTGTTCAGTGCTGGGGTCCACCAGACAGGACACCTGCCCTTGGTGGAGAGGGTCATGGTTTAATTTGTGATTGCATGATCCATGCATTCTTGGAGATGTCTGTAGAAGCATATGTGAAGGTGTCCGCATTGTGGGAAGTGGATTACACTGGCCCAGTGGGCATTAAGGATACCAACTCAGTTATAAGACGTGTAAAGTCGGCATGTGAGAGGTTTCCCACTGTAGTCTTTTGTGTTGTGGGGGAGGTGGGATATGTATATCCAGGGGGATTAGTCTGTGGTCAGATGTGAGTAGTGAGAGGTATACTTCCAGTGTGTAGCACATTGTCCCCATGTTTATGATGATCAGGTCCAGTATATTATCTCCTGTTGTGGGAGAGGTGACTAGCTGTTCCATTGCATTTGACATAGTGAATTCCTGGAACCTTTGGGCTAGGGTGTTTGGGGTAGAATAATGCACCCAGTGTATGTTAGAGTAGTCGCAGTATCCCAATATGATGGTGTGTGGTGGGACATTCATATCCTCCAATGTCTACAGGAAGGCTGACTGTGATCCCTGAGATTGGGAGGGTGGTCTGTAACATGCTACCAGTTGTATAGCAGGTTTGCCTATGGTCATCTGCACCTGGATGGTCTGTGATGCTTCATGTGTTGCCACTAACCTAGAGGTGTGGGTGCCCTCCATGAATATGGACACACCCCCTCCCTTTTTGTTTTGTCCAGAGTCCTGGGGCCAAAATGCATGATACGGGGTATAGCCTGGTACCGCTGGTGTGCTCTCAGGAGCCTTGAACCAGGTTCTCACTTACTGCACAGACATCGAGATTGGTAGAATATGTACATACAGATATATGTAATACACACATACATATATAGATATCTGTAGAGACTTATACATATACAGATAGATCTGACTGACAACAGATATGTCTGTATATGACTATCTCTCACTCTCTGTCCCACCCCTCACACTCACACTCACCCTGTGTCTCTCTCTCACTCACTCCCCCTCTCTCCCCACATCTATATGTATATATCTACATCTATATATACATATTATATATACATATATACAAACAGATATATATCCATATACAGATATAAATATATCAATATATATATATACATATATATATATATATATACATATATAGACTGTGTGAGGCACATGTGTGCAGATGTCTTGCAACAGGTGCCTGGTGTCACAGGCATGGAGTGAACACCAGTGTGGATACTGGAGTACCATACCCCATTCAAAAACACTGACACCAGTAACCACCACATATGTACATGCCTGCCCACCACTGCATGTGTCAGGGGGGAACAGGGTCAACAAGTGTACAATAGGCTCCACATCGATATACACAGTGGCACACTAGTCCTGTAATACCTGTACATGGACTGTGTCAGCGGACATGGTGTGTCAGCTATGGACATGTAGGTCACTGTACCCCTCCACACCCCACAATGTCCTACACGGTATGTACCTCCCATGACAGCTACAGATATGGAGAAGGACTCAGACATATGCAAGTAACTGTGTCAATGCACTCAAATGCCACAGAGCGCACACAGACTACCTACATAGAGGTTACCACTGCTGGATATACATAGTTTGGTCACACCCATGACAGTTGTCTACCAACCATGGTAACACCTCCAACATCCACAACACAAATTACCTATGTCTGTCGTCCTTGTCACTGCAGTATAGAGCACATGGTGGATGTACGGGACCCTACCCACAGATATGACATACCCTGTAGTAGACCACACAGAATTAAGAAGCAAGGCTCCCCATGAGTAGATGTCAGACATACCCCTGCTGAATGTTATGCTGATAGGTAATATGCCTTATGAGTCACACTGTTTAACTGTTTGTAAGGAGCAGGTACGATCATAACACATGTGTCACAAGGGGCAAGGTAGCATAACAGTATGCTGCTGTAGGCCCAGGGCCAAAAGCACACTACCTACCTAGGACACAATGCACACCCATGAACACATTGCAAATGGAATATGTGAGGTGGAATGAGTGTGCTAGTGACTGGGTGCATGTTGTGTACTGGTGTGATTGCTCACCATGACTGTCTGTCTGTCATGGTAGTGTGTGTCCTTGGTGTGAGGCCAGAGACAGGTGTGTGAGGTATTGCGATCAACACATACTACATTGCCATATGTTGTGATGTGTTACCCTGTATGTCACTGTGGTGTAGGTAGTGTTATGGCAAATAAGAGTAGTGTGCATTACCAGTGAAATATGTAACGTGCATTATGTGCAGTACATGGGCTGATAATGTTCCTCATACAGTATCTTGATACAAACCCCCAGTGTGAGGTTGTGTATTGTACCTGATACAGTGTGTTGACTGCTGCAGTATACTAGTCTGTTGTATGGAGTGTGTCAGGTACTGTTGCACAGTTGACGGATGAGCACTGATATCTGATCATGTACATGTGTATCCCTCAATAGACAGACAGATGCTATATATGGTGCCTAAGTTATATCACTGCAGTCAAGTATTATGTGTATTATGTGTGCTATAGTTTGCTGACAGATATTGCTGACATATTTTCCTTCTCCTTTTCAGGGCCATGGCTCACCAGTGGAACCCAGTCTACTCCGCTACAAAGGAGGAGGAGATACACCAGAGCCTGGTGCGGGATTTCGCTGTACTCTTTTCCCGCACCAGCTAGAACCAGCAGGAGGGGGCTGCACTGTGGCAAGACCTGGTCCATCGGGTAAATGACATAGGCACACATAACCGGACATATGAGCAGGTACGCCATCACTGCAGTGATTTAATTAGAAATGTCCATCAGCATGCATCGGATATCCACAGGCAGCAGCTTGCCACAGGTGGTGGGGTGGCTAGACATCCCCCCCTCACCAGACTGGAGGGACTACTCCTGAGTGTTGTGGCTCCAGCACAACAGCAACAACAACAGCATACATGTGTAATGATGGAAGCTGGAGCCACACAGCAGCAGGACACAGAGCATGCAGGTAACATGCCATGTGTATAGTTGATCATTCTGTACACTGCTGGTTATGCATGTGTGAGTGTGTCCTCGTTTTGTAGCTGTAATCTTGGTAATTAATGTGCATTAGTGATAACCTCATTATCTGCAGTACACCTGTGGAAGCTAACTGTTGCACTACTGAACTGTATCATGCCCACAGTATCAATGGCACAGTTGTGCCCACTGACGATAAATTTCTCTTTTCCGCAGGTCCCTCTGTTGTAACAGCAAGGCAGCCTATCCATGCTGGTGAGTGTGTAATACCATTACCTTCAATACTCTGTATACTGATAGTAATAATAGGCTGAAGCAGTAGTGCTATGTGTTTGATTGCAGGTGTGTTTGTGTCTGTGGGTTGATATCTCATATACTGAGGTGTCTGAATGTGTGCATGTGTGCATGTGTGCATGTGCCCATGTGTGCATGTGTGCATGTGTGCATGTGCCCATGTGTGCATGTGTGCATGTGCCCATGTGTGCATGGGTGCATGTGTGCATGTGCGCATGTGTGCATGTGTGCATGTGCCCATGTGTGCATGTGTGCATCAGTGGTGGCATTGTGTACACATTGTAAACTGTGTTTCCTGTCTTACTCCCACAGGTTCTGGTGCTGCTCTGGTATCGTGCAGCAGGGAACCTGAATCAGCTGCTGTGGATAGTGATAATGATGATACCTGTGTAATGGCACAGGTAGGTGTGCCAGGGTCCGTCATTGGTCAGCCAATTGACACTAACAACTGTTGACCCCATCAATGCGCACAGTCATCCTGCCAATACATCCTTTGTCACCAATGTCCCTAGGTGATGGACAGGATACAGTGGGCATTGACCAGGGTAATGTGGTACCGGTGGCACATGCATCCCCACACTACAGCCATGGCCAGGGCCCTGACATGGTACCACACAGGCAGACGTCCATGGGTTCTCGTGGGAGCATCCATGGGCGTACCGCCCCTGTCAGACATGCCCACAGAGGTCTTTCAACTCCAGCTATGTTTCGGGCTGTAATGCAGGCACAGTCACGTGTGGAACGGTACACCAGACAGGGTCTGACGAAGCTGAGAGCATGTCGCACAGCCATGAGTGACAGTATGCATGATGTTGCGGCTGCCATCCGCAACTTCACCGAGGTCATTGACAGACGTTGGGGGGACACATTAGATCTGTTCCACAACTATATGTCCATGAGCCAGGGCAATGGTGGATGGTTGAGGCATTGATGTGGCCGTATGCCATCAACAGCAGCAGCTGGCAGCCATCGTGGACGACAACAGGGCCGCAGCTGCTCACATAGTGCCAGCAGCAGCCCCAGCAATGCTGGGTCTGTGCTGTCATCGGACCACCCCAGGAGACCACGTGCACGTGGCGCTGGACAGTCCCAACAGGGACCTGTCTCCATTCAACAAACACCTGCTTCTGATGACAGTACCCAGTCTGGCTTAGTACCTGATATGGTCCATAGCACCCCTGCCAGGCACAGGTACCATGTCTGTGGCCACAGACAGTGATCTGTATGACCTGGCAGGTACAGTCTGTGGCTGTCCACAAACACCTGTATATGGCAGCTATGAGGTGGGACTGTGTGCATTCATACACACATGCAAAGTGATAACACCTAGGGCTACCACATACATGCACACACTGCATCAACATTGCCCCATCTTGTATTGCTGTCCCTCACCAACACAAACACACAGACATGTCAATTGGTTGGATCAGTGGCAGACTCAGGCATACCAGGTACACACCCTGTGCATATGATGAAACTGTGCCACCTCCTGCAATCTGTAAAATCGGTGCAGGAACAGGTTAACATGGTGCTGATGCACAGGGTGACTACATAGACGTATTGTAATGGTATGATGTTGACAACAGTACAGTGTAATGATAGCATTGTGGGTATATACCAGCATGCCTGATGCAGTTACAGTATGAATGTCATTGTATTGTTTTGTACACCCATAGTAATTACCACAGTGTTCTGTCTGCACATCTTTGCATACTGGTGGTGAGGCTGTGAAGGGATGGCCACCTACATAGGTAGCACAGGGGATACAACAATGTACATATTGATACTCAATGATGGCCCTGTCAACTGCGAGTTGCATGCTGTCCACACACGACTCTGCAATGCAGATGTTCCAGGATGTTGATATCTGTGCAGTACTACACAACAGGTTCAAGGCTCACAAGAGCACACTAGCATTACAAGGTCACACCTAATACCATGCATAACAGCACCAAAACACAGAACTAACTATGACAGGAGGGAGAGTGTCCATACATGTCAAGGATACCAGGACAGGTAGCATACATCATACTAAGTCTGGAACTGCTGAGTGAGGGCTCAGTGTCTGTTATTTGACATGTGTATTATTACAGGTATGAGCACTTGGGTATCAGGCCAGTTATTCAACATTACGAAGGTACGTGGTCTATACACTTGTGGGGGGTGTGGCTGGACCCAGCCCGTCTGACCTGGGAATGTCTGGGTACTGGCTTAGAGTGCCTGCATATATGCACTGTTACATACTGGAAGTAGTACACCTTGTTTGTTGTAGCATAGTCTACATACAGGCCTGCTGACTGTAGCTTTGTTTGTATGCATGTTTGCCTGTTATGTTCCTGAAACACTGATTCCACCTGCAGTGCAGATATACAGTGCCTCTGTGGATCCCTAGTGACATCTGTGTTGCTTACTGTACTGATGTCCATGTGTCACTTGACAGAACGTCACTGTTTGTCCTGTTTGCATGTAGCTTGCCTGTAACACATTGCGTATGACTTACCTCACATTTGCTCAAGACAGCATTCATATATTCCAGGACTAACAAATCAGGAGCACTACACCCTCACATAGTCACCTTGAGTACCTTGTTCCCCATTGGCCCTATGTGTCGTTACTTAGTATGGGAGTCACAATGCTATGGTAGTATGTGCAAAGGTCACCTGTCAATCTACTCTCAGGTCCAGTTGGTGAATCTGAGTCATGTGGCAATGTTACAGCTGCCTCATGTACACAGACAACCCTCTCCCCTTCCCATACACGTACAACACATGTGAGAGATGCAACCACATAGCCAGACTGGGGGCTAAGCTCTGTTTACACAGCACTGGCATTCCCTGTCAGGTGGAGTGGGATACTACAGTGAATATAGTACCAGTCTCCCATAGACCTGCTACGACCACAATCCAAACACAGAAACACACAGGTACATTATTGGGCTCTCAGAATAGCATCCTGCCTGAGCAGCTGACACCTGCAAAGCAGACACACAAGCAAACGTTAAGCCAGAGCAGAGCACATGCAACACATAGTTCACAAAGCCTGTGTGCCAAACAGTCTCAGGCCATGCGGCTAGACAACACACCTGCTACAGTTGTATGAGGTACCTCTATCATCACGTACACGGTGGTCCTGCTCCCAGGCTGAACAAGGTGACAGTCACGCTGAGCTGCCCATCGGGCACTATGATCCACCACATAACACAAGCAAAGCGGTCACTCCAAGGCATGTAGAAGTATGACTCAGTCATTGTCTGTGCCAGTGTGTATGACCTCTGACGCACCTCCCTGGACTACATGTTAGGGGACATAGAGGGGCTCGCTGAGCTTGTGGCACAGGCTGGTATGACCCTGGCCTTGAGTAGCATCTCACCCTCACCATGAATGCTGCCACATTATGTAGACAGGATCATCAGTTTCTGCAATTAACGTATCTTTCAGTGACATCCAAAGGGGATCCAATGCCTGTCAGTGTGGGATTACATGCTGGACATGCCACATTGCTTTGCTTGGGAAAGCTTGCACCTGTCACCCATGGGCCGTTGTATATTGGCAGAGGCTGTTGCTACACACATAGTGCCTTTGTATGCAAGGCTGACATTACATAGCCACCTACACAGGTATCACACGGGATGGGACACTAATAGCAATGCTACTCAACAGCAGCAGTGTAAACCTCAAGATGCATGCAGTGGAAACTGTCCTTAGCATGGGGTACAGCAATATCCATGCAGTAACAGACTCCTGGTACAAGGCTCCCAGGTGCACACCATCAGTGCCAGGTCATTCCTGATACCATGCTTGTCATCCCCTATACATGTACCAAACCAAAACAGGGGGGTTGTATCCAAAGGCACCTCAGATACACACACCCCCAGGTTGGTGGCACTGCACAAAACATCAGAGCCTCTCCATGTGCAACACACAGTGGTTTAGACTGCCGTCAGGTTCATAGCCTGGCACACACCACACTCCCATACCCAGGAAACCCACTTGGCCTTCCTGACAACACTGGGAATATGACGGTTTCTACACACACCATTATATGGTTGTACTGCGACTACCCAAACATACAGTGCGAACATTATTCTAGCTGCAAGAACCTATCCGAAGGGTTCTTATCATTCATTCCTGCATTGCTATGGAACAACTTGTTACCACTCCCACAAGTGGTGACAACATGCTGTACCTGTTCATCACCAACATGTGGACTATATGCTCCAGACCAATCCCTCGCTGGTGGGATGACACCATCTACAACCCACACTGTATAGTCACATACTACATGCAGCCCCTGCACAGAACACCACAGCCATACAGTTGTCTGATGCATATTCCATGTATTCACATGAGGAAGGCTTCGGACATGGGAACTCTTGCAGTTCACAGGTACATATGTTTAGGTGGCACACACATCATGTGTGCATTGACATTGCTGATAAAATGTATGTCGTGCAATATTGGGAACAATACCCCACACACATGGACAAACTGTGTGACAAAAATACACATGGCATCTGTAGGATACAAACCCCTACCTAACTATGTTAGATTACTTGTGAGAGTCGCAGTAGCAGAGTGTACTATTTGCATTACTGGGAGGATTGCTTTCTCCTGCTGTAAGTATAGGGTGCTGACATCATCAGTGTTTAGACAGTGGAATATGCAGCATGTGTTGTGTAGTAATAGTTGCCAAAAGGGACATTTTTCATACACATGGAATTGCACACACAACTCCCCTCCACACAGTCACGCACACACTGGGCACTTGCAGGATTCAAACCCCTACCTAACTATGTCATGACACTTGTGAGAGATGCATTAGCAAAGTGCGCTATCTGCATTACTGGGGGGATTGCTTTCTCCTGCTGTACTTATAGGGTGCTGACATCATCAGTGTTTAGATAGTGGAATATGCAGCATGTGTTGTGTAGTAATAGTTGCCAAAAGGGACATTTCTCATACACATGGAATTACATACACTACTCCCCCCACACACTGGGCATTTGCAGAATTCAAACCGCTACCTAACTATGTTATGACACTTGTGAGAAACGCATTAGCAGAGCGCGCTATTTGCATTACTGGGGGGATTGCTTTCTCCTGCTGTACTTATAGGGTGCTGACATCATCAGTGTTTAGACAGTGGAATATGCAGCATGTGTTGTGTAGTAATAGTTGCCAAAAGGGACATTTCTCATACACATGGAATTGCACACACTACTCTCCCTCACACAGTCACACACTGAGCACTTGCAGGATTCAAACCCCTACCTAACTATGTCATGACACTTGTTAGAGAAGCAGTAGTGGACTGCGCTATTCACATTACGGGGTATATTTCTTCTCCTGACATATGTATAGTGTGCTGACATCATTATGGATGAAGAGGTATGTACATCTGTGACTATCCATCAGTACAGGGGAGAGCATATCTATGCATTAACTTTGCACAGGCACAGTGGCCTACTGTACTGTGGAGGCAGATGCCAAATACACTGTGGATAGCCTTTTGTATTCCCTAGGGACAACAGTCAGGTATTGCACTCTACGGCCATATGTTTACCTGTCAGATGCAAGTATCTGTTGCTCATATACTGTTTGTGGGTCTTTATTGCCATAGCCTTCCCTATCTCTATAAACAATGTGTGTACTGTGGGAGATATTTGCATATGAGTAGGATCCAGTACTTTACTTATGTCTCTGTTGTAACTTCACTGTGTGCACTGGGCAGATGTCTGTATTGTGGGAAGTTCCTGTGTTAACACATAGAAATGCCAGATATGTGTGTGCAACTGCTGAACTGTGACATGGCCTAAGTGTGTGAGCATGCCCAGTTCACAGTTTGTATGGCTTCTTGACGGCCACATCTCATTTATCTAAGTGTGCGAGCATGCCCAGTGTGACCTTTCCTTATGTTGGGATCTGTGGACCACCACATTTCTGTTTGTGTGTGGACGCCATCTATATATCACATGTACAGTTGAGTGTTGGACATCAGATTGTGTTCTTACTGCCCAACTGCTGTGTGTCTGAACCTAACAGGCATTATGCTGTGCCTGCAGGGTCGCCATGGGATAGTTTGCATACAGTTGTCATCATCCTTTCTTGCTGACCAAACAGTTGTATTGTTGTATAGTGTACTGGTGCAGAACTTTCACTGTGGTGGACAGTATAATCGGTTTCAGTCCTATCACTGCTTGTAATGTTTCTAGTGAGCACACCAGACTGGTTGAGGTCCAGTTGTGCAGATATGACCATGTTGCATTTTGTTCAGATATGGACAGCTTAGTACATGATTGCCCGACATTGTTAATGTGTTCCACAACTTGTGTGGACAGTGACAAACAATGGTCATGTGCCCTAGTCCATTTGTAATGCTAGTCAGAGAGTGTGTGTCCTTCAACACACATTTACTGGTGTTTGCCATGACATATGTCATGGTTAGTGTGCTGTGCCTCTGTCTACCCGTGACGTACAGGTAATATCCAGGGTACACCTACCATCTCCCATCCAGTCATCATGATTCCTCTGGATGACAGTCACAGAGGCACTCCCTGGATATCCTGTAGTGGGAGTTTAGTTGTGAGTGGAGTGAGCTTCTGGGTTATGGATCAATCAGTACAGCATGTCCTGTTTATGTCTGTGCTGGGGTTCAGGCCTGTCAGCTGCATAGGTCACCAGCATTCAGTGTTTACATGGTGCCAAATGTCCATTGATACCAGGTTGGTCATGGCTCTATACATCAGGCATAGTTCACCTCCAGCCAGGCAGTATGGCACTGTGTGGAGCTTCAGTTTCTTTACTCAGGCAACACATGACATCTGTTACAGCTCTGCGATCCTCCTGGTGGGGTATTTGTGTGGTCTTTCCAGTTGATGCAGGTGTCTGCTACGGTACATCCTTGAAGGGCCATTGTACACAATTGTGAGGCTGCTGATGGATGACTGGAGAGGCACATTGACTTACCCTAACCAAGCTGTGCTTACCTTCATAATTAGGTGGGTATATGGTATGTTTCTGTAACCACTACAGACACATGGTTGTCACATGCAGGATATCTATCACCTTGTGCCCCCAGGTCTCTTATTGCTCCTGATGTACTTACTGGGTTAACACCTATGTGGTAATTTCTGGCCATGTACTGTGTTTCCACAGGAATTGACTATACACTATTCTGCATTTAGCTTGTTGACATGGCTGTGGCACCACTTGTGTGTTTCTATGTGTGCCTTTTGTAGGTTGCTTGTGTCAGCTGGAGCGTTCGATATAGTGTCCAGTTTGCAGTCCTCTGCAAACCTGTTCAGACAGAGTCCTTCCATGTTGGCCTGTACCTATGTGACATATATAGCATACAAGAGAGGTCCCAGGACCATGCCTTGTGGGATGCCAGTTGTACCTGGTTTGCAGTCTGCCATGGCTACAGCATGTCTGCCAGGTCAGTTCTGTCCTTGAGCTGGTTTGCAACCCATCTACTTGCATAGGGGTTTATAGTTAGGCTGGTGAGCTTATCTGTACCGCCAACTAGGGTATTGTATGGAAGGGTTTAGCAAGGTGCAGATAGGCTGTGTGTTCAACATTCCCCACATCACTGGGCTTGGTGCATGTTTCACATGAGTCAGACATGTGTACGGGGCAGGATCTGCCCTATGACAGCCACACTGGGTAGGGTCCAATGTCTGTAGGTACCCAATCTCATTATTCATGGGATCCATGATCATCCTCTCCATTACTTTGCCAACCTAGATAGTCAGGGTTGAGGGGTGATAGTTTGCAGTATCCAATCAGGCACCCCCTTTGTGGTGTGGGACAACTATTGCCATACACCGCTCTTTGGGTACATATCCTGTGGTAGGACTGATAGTGCACAGTAATGATATTTGCTGTTCCATTCTTCTTACAGTACTTGTTGGACACAACCCAGGACACCATCTGGTACCATTGATGCTGTGTGCTGTGCTTTGTGGATGCTGGCTGTTACCTCAGCATCTGCAATGTCGGGGGGGGGCCAGCATTCTCCTGGGATAGATATTTGGCAGTTAGGTGCTGGTGGGGTGGTTGGAAGGAATCTGTTTTGTAGGCTGTTGGCAATGTGTGTGGGTTTGGTGTATTGTTTGTGATATTAGAGTGCTGCAGAGCATATCTGTGGATTATCACCATGGTTCCTACCATCAGGTAGGACAGCTGTGTGATAATCCTTTGTGTCCTGCACAATTTGTATCATCATAGGTTCATAGGTTCATACTCGGCTATCTGCCCTGGCCTTGTTTGAGCATGGACAGACTGTGTGTGGGTCTCAACACCCCTTGCAATGTGCATATTATGCCCACATAGGGTTTACTTTCCTAGATGTGACACAGGGATGGCCCCCAGTGTACACCTACTATCTCCCATGCACTTCAACGGATTTCTCATGTTGAGTTTGTGTGTGGAGCTCAGCCTATCATGGACTGGGATTCTGTTCCAGAGTGTCCTGTGCCTCTGGGTTATGGGTCTGTCCCTCCAGCACATCCTATTAATCTATGTGTAGAGGTTCAGATATCTCACTGTGGTGTGTCTGCTGGAGGTTTCTGCAGTGGAGCATGTCCATTCATTCTGGATTGGACATGGCCTTGTACATCAGGCATACATCACCTGTGACTGTGCAGTATGCTTCTGAATTGGGCTGTGGTTTCTTCAGCCAGGCTGCAGATGTCCAATGTTTGGACCCTTTATCCTGTTGGTGGGGTACATTTGGGGTCTTTCTGACTGCTGCATGTGTAAGGTAAGGTACATCCGAACTGGGGCATAGTTGTCACATATGGGCCTGATAAGGGAAGGGTATGGGGGCACAGTGACCTCTGTAGCTCTACACGTGCATCCTTTCATATTAAGGTGGGCAATATAGCAGGTCTTCCTGGCCACCTTGGCAATGTGAGTGTCACATGACAGGTTGCCGTCCACTTGTGTCCCTAGGTCCATGATTGCTTCTTCCATACATAATGGATTGCCACCTATGTCATACTTTGTGTGTGCCTTATTTGGTATTTGTTGGGACATTCATACTCTGAAGTGTCTTCAGGAAGGCTGGCTGGGGTACCTGGTTTTGTGTGTGGGGTCTGTTGCAGGCTTCAAACAGGTACACAGTTTGAGACAGTGTTACTTGCCCGTGGATAGTCCATGCTGCTTCTTGCTGTGGTACCAACCTGGGGGTGTGGTTATTCTTGATAATTACTGGTAGCCACACTCCTATTGTCATGTGTTCCATGTTTTGGAGCTGTAGAGCATGGTATGAGGCATAACCTGGTAGTATTAGGGTGCTCTTCTGGGCCTTGCCCAGGTTTCTGTTACAGAACACATATTACCATTCTCCATGCTGTGGTGGGTTTGGTCTGCATGCACCTTGCAGGTTAGACTTCTGGCATCGGGTAGCATTACGTCCAGGTTATTATCCCTTGTGCTACCTATGTTGGTGGGTTTGTGTTTCCAGACTTACCTATTCCAGGCACAGTGGGGGTGACAGCAGCCTTTGCCAGTATCTACACAGCCAGGTGTGCTGGGTGCGTGCCATCCCTAGCAGGTGGGGCATCATGTTTTGCTCGGCATGTCAGCCCAGGCTGTCAGCCATGTGTTCTGCCTTGCTAACAGCAATACCTCAGCCAATTATTGTACTTGATCTTGTTGTCTTCATAGTGTGGCATCATGCTTGGTGAAGGTGAGATGTTAGGTTGGGTCTTCATGTTTGCATATACTAGATGGTGTTACATTGCTTAACACATGGCAATCATGCCTCAGGTGGTGCTGCAGGGCTGCCTCTGTTGGATGCACATACTACACTCCCTGTACATGTTTGAGAGCAGGTTATGTCATGTTAGGCATCCCTGTTAATATATGAGTGAGTCAGAGAGGGGTATCATTCCCAGGGTTCCTACTGAGCCAGTGTATGTGCTATGCATTGCCTCTTTGCCAAGGCCAGGGCATACTGGGCATGCCTCCTTCTGCCTACTGGGGCAGGCTCAGGTTGTTCCTCCTCTGAGTCACGCTCTGCCTGTGATGGCCTTGGCAATGGTGGCGGGCTGTTTGTCCTGGCCCTATGCTGGTCCTGCTGCAGCTATTTTCACAGGATCATATTATGTAGCATAGCACATACCATGACAATTTGGGTACATGTAGTTGGTGAGTACTGCAAGGCTCCACCAGATGTGTCCAGGCACCGGAACCGTGACTTGAGCAGCCCAAACACACGCTCTATTACATTACGTGTTTGTGCGCATGCCTCATTATGGCATTCCTGTTCAGGTGTGTATGCATTTCTGATGGGTGTCATCAGCCATGGCTACAGTGCATAACCTGCATCCCCCACTAGGTGACCATGTGGGATGTCCATATTGGCAAATGTCTGGTACAGCTGCGTCAAATGCCAGATATGGGAATCATGGTAGCTCTCAGGGCAGCCAGCACACACATTCATTATTATGCCCTGGGCATCACACATGACCTGGCAGTTGATGGAGGGGAAGCCCTTGTGGTTAATGTAGGCCCTGCCCCACTCACCGGCTAGTGCTTTGATGCGTATGTCCGTGCAGTCTATTGCACCCACTACCTCAGGGTATTCCGCTATTTGCTGGAAGAGACGCATATTGCTGGCCAATACCTCACAGGCATTGGGGAAATATACATGATCACCGACATGTGCTGACATGGCATCCAGGCACTGGTGCAGTACCCTGGAGGCTGATGCCTGTGATATCCCCATCATATCACCAGTTGGTCTCTGGAAGGTACCTGTTGCTAGTATTCTTAGGCCAACACATACCTTGGTTTCCACTGGGATGGGTTAACCTCTGTTGGTTCTGTGTGTGAGGAGTGGCCTGCACAGCTCAACAATTTGCTGCAGGAGGTCTCTGTCCACTCTATAGTGCTCCACTATCTCCAGCTCATGTAACCCCTTGTAGGTGACCCTGGGCCTGTACACTCTTCTCCGTCTCCTCACTGTGGGTTGTCTGGCAGCATTTCCATTGTCACCACCCTCAGCAAGTCTCCTATGTCTCCTTATGACAGCTATGGCAGCCCCTAGCATGTTTGGACTGAGTGCAGCTTTTTCAGTTTTCATTTCTACTAGCTTACTCCTGTCTTGCAGTGTCTCTTGAGAGAAACATACTGCAATGCTGTTTGCAGTGTTTTAAGGGCTGGGCTTATATTCTGCCTGTGTAATTGCCTGCTTCTAATTGTTTTCACCTGCTACCTTTACAGGTATTCCCTGCTAGTTTCCTACTATTTCTTCTGCTTCCTTTTCCTCTCTGTTTCCTCAGGGGGAGCAGCGCGCATACCAGCGAAAACACGCTCACAGTGGCTACCACACGTGCACACATGCTTACACGGACTAGAATCTGCCTATTCGGGTTAAAACACGCGCACACCAGCGCAAACAGGTTTACAGATCTTTAAACAGGCACCTACATGCTTACTCTGCCTTACACGCGCACACTCTGTCTTACTCGCTGCTCTCAGCGCGCACACGCTCGCATGCACGTACAGCAAGAAACTTTGGTGTTGGCCACAGTGTACACCTTCCATTTCTTGACTTTCCCATGCTTATCTGTTGACACTCCTCTTTTTCTGCTGTGTGATTGATATGTTTCACATACCACTTTGCTCCAATGAGCTTGATTTCTTCCTGACATTCCCCCCTGTGATGTCACCTATCTCCTACTCTGTTACTCCCCCTTATCTAACTCTTACACTACACGGACTGTGCTCATTTGCTATGTAACAGTGTGATTCACTATCCTACCATTCATTTACATAGGATTGCCTGCTAATGCTTAGTTACATGTCTTACACTCAGCTTCCACCCTTAGCAACCACTAGACAGTGACCATGTTGTTTTTGGTCTGCTAGTCCCTGCATTGCAAATCCATGTATTACATAAAACCCACATTTGTGGGTTTCAAACCTTCATTTTTCAGTTTTATATAGCGCAGCCCATTTGCGCGGGGCTGCGTTGTGTTTAAACATCGCCGATCTCTGAAAAAAAAATATTTTTTTTCATGTTTGCATCGGATTACCATGCCAAAGGCCACATATTTGGCCATTGGCATGCTGACTGCAACATTTGCACACTTTATTTGGAGCTGTCATGGCTCCATTGTGTTATTTGCAGTAATGTACTCAGTTGTCAACTGAGTACATTTCTGCAACTAACACGACTCTTACACGGGCTGGTTTCAGCTTTGTGGATCGCTAATCTACCTCATTTGCATGCCTTTCGGCTGCAAGTGGGGTGATTAGCATATCCACTCCCTGCCCATGTAAGAGTCATTTTATCTGTCTCTTACACGGGATTTCGGGCTGTTCCTGGATCGTGATGGCTGCATGGAGTCTTACACGGCTCTTAGACTCCATGCAAGCCATCGTGAATACTGCCCAATGTGTGTTGTGCCTTATAAATGCACAATTTAATTTTCTTTGCAAAATAAATCATTTGTGCAGGTTTCTTTACCTTTAGCTTGTTTCTGACTCTTTTTCATTTGTCTGAGCTCCATTTCACTCAACCTGCTTAGTCTGCCTTCACCTTCAACTCTAAACCTCATGGCTCATAGAAGTTGTTCTTCCGATCCCAGTTCTGGCACTATGTCACTTGTCTGGTCAGGATAAAACAGAAGATCATTCGTGGGTTCTGTTCAAGTTTTATTACACATAAACACATCAGAAATGAGGCTTTATAACTTAAACTTAAATACATTTATAAACAGACTGACTACTGCACTCATACATGTTAACACTCTGGTTGTTGTCTCAAAATGCCACTGCTGCCTCTGCATGTGCTCAGTATTTATATGCATGTGCTACAGCTAGAAATGCTTCTTAAAGATACATACACATGCTCTGATCTACACCTTTTAATAGACTTCAAGATTTTAGAAGTTTTAACTATGGGGAGAGAAATTTCATTCAATTTCAGATTGGCTAGAAGAAAAAGCTGCTGGTGCACTAAACATCTTCAACCAGGTGGATTTTCCCATACTTCAGAGATTAGAGTGACTAGTGAGCAGATACAAACAGATGAGGGACTTATACCCCAACAACAAAAATGGCTTTATACATTACAAAGGGGAGAAATACCACAATGGAGGGAGAAGAAGAGGCATTAATCACAGTTAAATAAGGTGTTTTATTTAACTACAAGGGTTACAACATTTCTAATTACACATATTTACCTATCTCAAAAGAATATTTTTAACCTGTTTCAGAAGGGTTTAAATTTGTCCTATCATGAGATTTTGATGTTGCTGACTGCCTAGCTGAATTTAAACATTTTTCAAGAAAATTACATTTGGAAATATTTTTCCATGAGAAAAGGGGATGGCAAGAGTGGCACAGAAAACACAATTACTGAAAATGTTCAGGTTAAACAGAAAAGCACCTTCAACCACCAACTACACTCATTGTTACTGTCTTTGACGAAGCTGTCATGGATGACATTTACTTATTAGAAAAAGAATGAAAAAACATAATTATTTTAGTAATTTAACTAAGGAAGAGAAGAGTTTAATTCATGATTTATGGAAGGATAAATCTTTACGCATCATGAAGCCTGACAAGGAAGGTGGGACAGTTTAATTCAACTCTATGGATTATTCCAGTGCTATGTAAAACATTTTACACAATGCAAATACATATGTATTAGTGTCTAAAAATGAGGTCAATATAGCATACCATCAAACTGACCTTGCATTAAAAGACTATTTCATTATAGGTTCATAGGTTCATAGGTAGGTACTAGACTATTGGCCCTAGGGCCTATATAAGCTTAGCCAAAAAGGTACCCTGGCTTTCCCACCCAAGAAAATTATTTTCCTGTGCCCCTGTTGAGCAGAGGCACAGAAGTGATCCCCGGAGTGAATTTCCTATCTCCCATCCAACCATCAAGATTTTTCTTGAAGAGTGCTAATGAGGAGCTTTGTTTGATATAGATAGGTAGCTTATTACAAAGTATGGGAAGTGTCTGGGATAGGAATCTATCCCTCCAGCATGTTCTGTTTATTGTGGTGACAAGGTTTAGGTCCCTAGAGCATGTAGTTTAAAGAGATTGGGATTTCTTTAAGTGGAGCATGTCCAACAGCTCTAGGTTTGACATAGCTTTGTATGTTTGGCAGAGATCGTCTCTGAGTAGGCGATATGCGACGGAGTAAAACTGGAGTTTTTTGATTCGGTCTGCATAGGTCATCTGTTTGAGGCCAGTAATCCTCTTTGTGAGGTATTTCTGTGGTCTTTCTAGTTATTGTAGATGTCTTGTGAGGTACATACCAAAAGGGGCATTGCACTCTATAATGGGTCTAATGAGTGACGATTAGAGGGGAACAATGACCTCTTTTTTCCTGGATGAGAAACCTTTTGTGATGAGGTGTGCCATGTAGCAGGATTTCCTGACTACTGTGGTGATGTGATTATCAAAGGAGAGACTACTGTCCACCTGTGTCCCAAGGTCTCTTATCACACTTTCGGTGTTAAGTAGACTACAGTCTATGTGGTAGTTCATGGGTACAGAGTTTTTACCAAAAGGGATGACAATGCACTTTTTGGCATTGAGCTTGAGGCCATGGCTTTGACACCAGGCATCTGTCTCAGTGAGGCCCTTTTGTAGGATGTCCACATCATTAGGAGTTTTGTTTATGGCTCCTAGTTTGCAGTCATCTGTGAACTTCATTAGCCAAAGACCTTCTGTGTTAGCCTGTACTTCTGAGAAGTAGATACCAAACAGGAGAGAACCCAGGACTGAACCCTGTGGTACTCCACTTGTCACTGGTTTGAAGTCAGATTTGGAGTCTGCTACTTTCACAGTGTGGGTTCTGTCAGTTAGCTAGTTGGCAACCCATCTTGTGACATAGGGATTTATACCTAGTTTAGTGAGTTTATCTATAATTCCAGAGTGGGGGACGGTGTTGAAAGCTTTGGTGAGATCTAGATAGGCTGTGTGAACCACCTTACCCTCATCTTACATCATTAATGGTAAGACTGATGATGAGACTTACAATTTTTTCCAACCATGTTCAGGATACCCAAAGTCCACAAGGATTCCATTTCTCCCCCATTTAGACTGGTAGTTGCGGCCCATGGTTCAAAAACCTCCTCACTAGAAATATTAGTGGATAGGTGGCTTAAACCAATGTACAACACATTACCACACCTTGTCAAGGATTCATGGAATTTTTTAGGTCAATTAAAAAACAATTTATGAAAGAATAACATGGTATTATTAACAGTTGATGTTATAGATTTGTTTTTGGTTTTCCCAACCGAAGAAGGATTAGAAATGTTTCAGAACAGTTTGATGGAATATAAAGTTTCACCCAATGATAAATTAAATCTTTAGTGGAGTTGACCTCTATGGTACTTAACAATAATTTAATATTTTTTGATGTAGAATAATTCAAACAAATAAAAGGCATGGCTATGGGTGTGGCCTGTGCCCCTGTATATGCTAAATTGGTCTGTTAGACTGGAAAAGATCATTTGTGTTCAACAGTGAATTGTTCAAGTAGATTAAAATATACCTTAGGTTCATGGATGACATGTTTATTCTTTGGGAGAGCCCTGCAACATCAATTGATGATTTTGTGGCATATTTGAATAACACTACAAAGTTCTTAAAGTTCACCTCCCACTTTGACAAGACCAGCATTAACTATTTAGATACCTTGATTACCCTGGCTGACGATGGTTTTAATTCCAAAATTTTAAGGAACTTACCTATAGTAGCAAATATCTGAATTTTTCAAGTTGCCATCCTTTTTTTCAGAAATAAAGTTTAGTTAAAGGTCAATGTATTAGGGTGACAAGGGTGATATCTAGTAAAGATGATTTGGTTTGCAAACTGCAAGTTGTTTCCAGAATGTTTATTTTTAGGAGTTACCCATAACAATTAGTTCATGATATTGTGGGGGGGGGGTTATTAGAATGGGGAAGAAAATTCAAACCCCTGTTAATTGAGGGACTTCCAAATAAGGACAAGGCACAATTTCCAGGTTTAGATTGCCCCTTGAATAAGTTTGAATGTGCTATGGTTTTAGAATACAACAAATGTTGTAAAGATGCCAAACGAGTACTGAATAATAACTGGAACATTTTTAAGAGAGAACCGCCTATTTCCAAATTGATGGGGAGGGAATCTTTATTCATATATAAAACCACATATAATGTCAAAAATATGATTGAGACTGACCAGAATTTTGATAGGTAGTTTGGAAGTATGTCAAAATGTGGGTTTTGCAAACAATGTTCATATGTTCTTGAAAGAGAAACTTTGAATCTTGAAAATGGTTCAGGAACCATGGTACATTTTTACAAGGGAAACTGTCAAACTAAGTGGGTTGTTTATTTAGCAAAGTGCTTGACCTGCCTTGCATTTTATGGGGGAAAACAGAAAGAAGTTTGTGTAACAGAATGAGCACAGTTATTATATAAGGAATAAGAATAACAGCAATGCACTGTATAAACACTCCATAAGTTGCATGCAGTTTGACAGATGTCAGTTTGGGATTCAATATTTGCACTATTTACAGTATATTAAAAGCAAGATCATCGGTCTAACTACACCACACATGCTTAGTCCCACAAGCCCTGCCAACAAAAGGCTGCAAAACAAGAATTAGAGTTGCAAGTGTTGGCTAGGCTTTACTTTCAGCTTTATCAGGTTGTTTGTTTTAATTTCCTTCAGACCACTTCCATAAAAGGTACCAAAGGGACCCTTCAATTTTAGAAACCATGAACCTTCAGATGGAGCCCTTGTTCTCCCCTATGATGAACCTCCAACATGAGTAAAGAACTTCCTGTTTTTCTGCTAACAGGCTGCAGCCTTCTGCATAATATTAACTTCCATCTTATTTTTATAATTAGTTATCTTACTAAATTACTAAAAGAAATTTGCAGATACAAACTATGCTGTACTCAAATTACAAGGTATATTCCCCATTTTCAACAAGCAAGATGCCAAAGCTACCCAACCCATGCAATGCATCAGCATTCCTATTAGGTGACCCAGATTTGTGAGTGGCAGTACTTTGGAAGGGTTGGTGTGAAAGTGCACAGTTCCATGACTTAAGATTTGCCATTCTGTTGTTTGCTCATCCATTATAACGGGGCATAATCTGTGATTTGTCACTAGGGTAAAGTGCCTATCTGACAGGTAGTACTTAAGAGAATAGAGGCCTAATTCACAGCCAAGCATTCTCATTTGATGTCTGGATACTTTCTTTCAGCATTAAATAACTCAACTGGCACAGCACAAAGGGTGCTCCTCCTCTTGAATATCCTGTTACAATTACTGCCCCCAAATCTACCATAAATTTACAATGTAAATTCCTTAGCAAAGGCAGGAGTCACTGGCAATGGTGCAGAACTTGTTACCTTTTTTAGTTCATTAAATGTTCTATCTGCAGCAAGCGACTCTTGCACTTGCTAGGATATTTTTCTTTTGTTAGACCTCTCAAATGACAAACATTAGTAGCAAAAATAGGGAACAAAAATAGTATACAACTAGTCCAATGAAAATTTCACCTCTTTTTAGTGGAGGTTACAAGACAGCTTTCATGGATTCTACTTTTTGCAGGGTTTACCACCCTCTTTCTATAAGGTCCATCCATCCACAACCCCCTTTTCTCGTTTTTTGTACATGGGTTTAGAGTGTCAGTTCAGCAGTGACAATCATCTAAAGACAAAGATCACATGGCTGGGGGACAGCCCTGCGGTGGTTGTTATTCTATACCTTGCATGCTTATACACTTACTCACATCTATGGGCTATATAGAGTTTAAATTCACCATCTGCATGGCTTTGGGATGTGAGTGGAAACTGGAGCACCCAGAGAAAACCCAAATGAAAACAAGGAGGACATGCAGTCTCTGCACAGCAGGCACCCTGAACAACAATCAAACTGGGAACCTCTTGTTGTGAGGTGACAAACACCATCTGCTGTAACATTGTGCTGCTCCTCTGTTTATAAGATATCCTGAAATATCTGGCCATCAACATGCACAAGTCTCATTTCTTATCATTCACAGTCAAGCTTAGCTGTTTTATTGATTCTAACACTGTCTGCATTGCTGCTATGTTAGATACCCAGTGTTTTAAATGAATGGCCACTTCCTATTCTTATGTCACAGTAATCATGACTGAGGCTGCAGTATTTACTCCATCAGTCTTTAAAAGGTGGCCAGAGATCCATATGGGCTGAATGGTAGCACTATGTAATGAAATAAACCTTCATGGGTGATAACATTTTATGGGCCAAATGGTAGCACTATGTAATGAAATAAACCTTTATAGGTTCATAGGTGTGTACTAGGCTAATGGCCCTGGGGCCTTTACAAGCCTAGCCATAGGATTACTCTGGCATAGTGTCACCCGACATTAGTTCCCAGTGCCTCTGTGGAGCAGAGCCACTGGAGTTATCCCTGGGATGAATTTTGTATTTCCCATCCACTCATCAAGATTTCTCTTGAAGAGAGTCACTAAGGTGCTCTGCTTGACATGTATGGAAAGTCTGTTCCATAGCATGGGCAGTCTCTGGATTATGAACCTGTCCCTCCAGCACGTTCTGTCATGGGTGATAATTTTTTTCCGTAGTAGACGGTGAAAGTTGTATTTGTCAATTCCCCTTTGTCATATCCAGCATTGTTACGTATCTTTATTGTCCTAGGTTCTCTCTCAGCTCATCAATTCTGGATATGAAATAATAATCAAACTTTTAAATGCTATTCAATTTTCTAGCCTATTTGCAGAATCTGATATTTCCATCATGTTTAGGAACTAGCACTATTCATTTGTTCCATTCAGTCTATGATTTTTCTATTACACGCAATTTGTGCATCTTTTTTAACTTTTTCAACAAGTAATTGCAGCTGTTACTCGGGTACCAGTATAACTTTCACTTTAGGTGTTGTCAAGCTAATCACAGCACTTGCTCCTTCTACCCATGCCTTTAGTGCATTAATGTGCTATAGTTACTGTTTTTCTTTTCTGGCCATCTAACCTTGTAGTGCTCTGCATCTAGCTTTTCAATTACCTCAAACAGGCATTGCTGCTTAGCTAGAAATATGTTCAACTTGGATGGTGGTAATAGTAATAATGGATCTTCTGGGTTACATTCTTTAAGTCAGACATTCAATTATAGACATCTATTGGCCTTTCTGTAGGGGCTCATTTACTATGGGCATGACCAATTTTAATCTGTCCTATAAACTAACATAATGATATACCACACTTTTAAATGGTATCTTCTCTTCTTTCCAAATCTCTTTAGCAATATCAAGCAGACATCTGGCATGCCTGCCATAAAATAGTTCAAACATAGTAAGATCAAATTAAGACTGTGGCACCACTCTCATTGCAAACATCAAGTAGGGTAACAACTAGCCCCATTTCTTGCAGTATACCCAACTGATGTCTATAATTTTATACCTGAATTAGAGAATTTAATCATTAGATAGATTTCAGTGGTTTGTTGAACCTCTCTGTTTGCAGATGGCATAATTATTGGCACAACTGATACAATATTCTTGACTTAAGGAACATGCCTGAGCCAGTGAATATCTCATTAAGGATACTCACTTTAGAGAACAGCAGCAGTTCTCTGACAATAACCTTAGCATTAGTCTTGCATAATGCCAAAGCTTTAATGGCAGAGTATTGGTGGCACTTACCTTTGAGGCAGAAGGTTTTGGGTTCTATTCCTATATCAGATATACTGTAATGCAGTATAAAGGAAGTGCTATACCACTGCGTACGCTGTTCTTCAGATGAGACATTAAACCAAGATCCTATCTGCTTGAGTTGGTGGAAGCTCAGGTGGATGTAAAAGATCTCATGATAACTATCAATGAATGTTGGAAAAGTTCCTAAATGCCCTGGCCAAGTTTCCCCTAGTAGTGTAAATACTCCCAAAGGTCTCCCCTGAAAGAGGTTACTAACCTGGTTAACAAAGGATAAATAAAAAAAATCATCTGAAGTTTTGCAACACAGTTCATTATTACTGGTAAGTACTAATACATATTGCAAAATTTACAAGTGGCATCAGAATGTCCATAGTAATAGCCTCAAATAGTACCCTAAAATTGGCATTGAAATCAATGTACTCTACAGTTCAGCAATTTGGGAGCAGTTTTCTGGTGATCTGGATGTGAAGTGCAGAATTTTTCTTCTTCTTTATTTATACCTGCCTATCCCAAGGTGACCTCCTGGCACAGCTTTTAACCTCTTAGCACAAAAAAATTGGAACAAGCCAAAAATAATGGTAGTACAAAGCCCCCAAAACAGGTACAAATTTTAAATCTGCTTTTGCAAACTTAGAACATTGCTACAAATAAAAGATGTTGTGTTACCATGAATGTTTTGAAGGTTATGAAGTCAGAAACTCAAACTTCTCTCATTATTTAGTGAATTCAAGTCCTCACTGATTTGCCACAAAAATCCAGAAAACCACATATTGTATGAGAAAAAGACCAAAAATATGAGGCAAACATTTGGACATTCTGCAAAAATCTGGACAGTCAAGAAGTATGGCTGCTGGCATGTGGTAAAGGGCTAATTCATTACTGGTGCCATATAAGGTTTTGTAATAACAGATGATGCAATATTCTTCCCTATCATTCATTAGTCTATATAAGATACACTATTTCCTTTAAAATAAGGGTAAGAAGCAATTGGAACATCTCGTTAACTATCTTTCCCTATAACTTTAGTTATAGTATCTCTTGCTATACTTAAAGCATCATCTTCCCATTGTGCTTGTTAATAACTATATGGCTTATCTGTAAGTCCATTAACTCAGGGTTACTTTATTCACTAGTATACCTTGAGGTGGAAGGTATAGTTTCCTCTCCAAAGCATGTGATGTTGGAACTCTTCCAATTTCTCCCTCTACAAAGGGTAGTTCTGGACAAAAGTCTCTTTCAGCTATAACTTTTTCCACTCTGAATATGCCTCTTGAGAGTTCCCTTTTCTTTCTCTTTATGTTCCCCTATGATGGAAACTAGTTGAGAAATGTTTCTATCTCACTTTTAATGCTCACCAGCATTTATTTTTTGTTTACCCTGATAGTCCTTAAGGGCTTTCTTCTTCTTTTACCCCCTCTGTTTCTGTTTAAACATGTTAGCAAATGTTCGTGCAGATGTGTCTGAACTGATTTTCACTTCAGAGTTTTGTGGCAGTTCAACTACAATTCCTATCCTGACATCTCTCTCAGGACTGAACTTCTGTTGCTTACACAGGATCCATTATTCTGTCTAACCATAACCAGATTCTACCATCCTTTGTAGCTTATATTAGATTTACTTCTCCTGTCTTGATACTGGACCTGTATAATCCAGTTCTCCATTCCCTCATACTTGTATTGGATAGGTGTATCAAGTTGTTGCTGTATACACACTGTATCCATAGCTGCTACTATCTCCCATATCTTCCACAGTGCTTTAAAATGTGGTAAATTTTGTGCTAATAACATTATGAGTCAAGTCAGAAGTCTCAGCTACAGCATGCATTTTTTCATTACAGCTGTTTGAATTTGTACAGGTGAGAAGGAATATTCCATTTTATCACTGAGAGAATATATCAGCTCTACCTTTTGTCTGTTATTAATTCAATGCTTGTATATATAAGAACCTTTGACAAGGGTAATCATGCTTCCAGCGTCCAGTAAAGCTTAAAATCTTTGCCTTCCAAAAATATAGTACACGTTCTTGCCTGGTTATTGCACTATGACATAAAGCTGATTCAGTATTCTTATTAGGTTGTGCCATAGTGTTTTGCTTGAAACAAATTATTTTGTGTTATGCATATCATTTTTAACATTCTTTTAAAATACATGTATTCTCAAGATTAGTGGAATAGAATCAACTATGCGAACCCCTCCCTCCACATCTTAAACATATTAATTACTTGCTACATTTTTTGTTTTATGCATGATAGCACATTTCTAACTGCAACTCTAGATTTAGAATCAGACAATGCAGTTTTAACAATGTGTCATTCACTAATAAGTATTTAACCAAAGCTGCTAACTTACCAGAATAGTTAGGATAACTTTGCAATGCCCACCTTCTCATTAATATTCTTTTTCACTTTGTGCCAGAGAGGGCAAAACTTGGATGAGGATGAACAGGGTATGCAATAGTGCTTCATGTCACCTGAGTATGACCATGAGGTGTTTGTTCCAACCACACTTTTGCTAAATCTAAACAGTATACACATAGCCATGGCATCATCTTTCAATGTCCCCTAATAGGTGCCAGTGTATGACAATTACCATTCTCCAGGGAAGGAGTGTTGACATCCTCTCTCCCCTCAGGCAGCTATCCACTGCTTAAGCTGCTTTTCTGTCTGGGGTTCATCAAGAGCACTGTCAGACACCATGACACTATGCGGGCTGGGGACTGAACTGGCTTCCATTTGTTTTTTTCATGGGGCATTTTAGCATTTATTATGTAAGCTAAATAACAGCTTTTCTTTATTTTTTTAATCTTAAAGGTTAAGATCAATAACATTTTTTCTTCAATGTGGCTTATGTTAGTCATGTTTAGAAATACTGAAAAAAAACGTATGTCTTTTTGGTGGTATTTTGAAGATACACTGTTGAGTAAGATCTGCTTATATTACAAAAAAACACTATGAAAAATAGTACTGACCATAAACTAAAGGAAGACAGGATCCAAAGCCCATTCTTACAAACCATTATCCTTAGTGTACACACCCATTACATCAGTACATGCCACTAGGTAGCAGCTGCTGCTTCTGGGAGGAACCTTCAGCGACTATCTTCAGAATTTTTATTTTAAGGACAAACTTTAGTGCCTCAGCATTTCATTTGTTGCCATCTTTCTTACCTGAAATAAGAGATTAATTGCATGCCACTTGGCTATCCTGTGGGAAGAATAAGCTTGTAAGATTGAAGTTAGTGTTTCAAATTATTATCCATGATGTATTTATCACAAACAGATATCACTGTTGATCAGTGCTGGACAGGATTCATGCTACATGGAATGGCGTAAATTGATATCTTCTAAATAACGTTTACAGTTTTCTACCCTGGTAATAAGTTGCTTTGCAGTTTACACTAACATAACTAGTCTATAGCTTACAGTTCATTCACTATTGGTGCATATATATTTCATGATAAATTCTCTATGTTGGGGTTACCAATGTGCAATATTATGAGTATTAATCTTAATACTCTGGTCCCATACTTTCATACACAAAACAAATCAGTATGATGATTAAAGGCATCATTGCTTTACACCTCTAAACACAGGTGAAGGTCTGGAGAGATCACACGCTAGTCTGGAATATACCCCTGACTTGCCATGTAGCATCTTTCCTGCATCCACAAAACCTTGCAAGAAAAAAATGTCTTTATGGCAACCACAGCAACACCCACAATATAGTATCAGTGTATCAAATTTAATATCAAGGCTAGGAAAATTCATCTCTACATGTTTAATGGTTATATATCGCAATGGTGAGTTCTTTAGAGCTGCACTGGTAATAACTTTACTTACATCGATCTTAAATATCATTTACTAAGAAGAGCACAAAGATTATCATAAATAATATATAATCTAGTTTGATAGTTCTTGGCTGATAAATGTTTTGACTCGGTAATATTTTATCTGCTTTAACCTTTTTTTACTCATCATTTTCAAGAGGACTCTCCACCAATTACTGTCTTTTTTTTTTTTTTAGTTATTTTCATTCCACTACATGCATGCCTTTTCCTCCAGGATGCTTTGCCATTGTTTCATAGAGTTTTCAGGGAATACTGCTGGCAAAATTATCTGTACAATGTGCAAGGTACTTAGACTGCACTACTCCCCTTGAAGCAATAATTTTGTAGTGTCATTTTTACTCTACACCATGTGAAAAGAATAAATTTATCACCACTAGACAAAATTCATATTCTGTTTTGGTCTAAGGTCCCAAACATTATATATTTACATTTTGATAGGCTTTATATTTCTAACTCCAAAGAGAACAGAAAGGTTTTCAGTATCTCTAATTTAAATGTTAAAGTTTGAAACTTTCAAAATGACATTATGCCCTAGCTTTGGCTCCACATTTGAATGACAGTATTTCTCTACTGCACTGAGATATTCATATGACAATTTCAAGTCAAGGCACTGGATAGTTAGCCTTATACTTCACATGCTTTATCTTACAGGAGTTAAGGAAAGCAGATGGCAGCTTCCACAGCCAAAGCATGGCTAGAGCAAAGGGGGCTGCTACCTCAGGAACAAGCTGTTTGGGGAAATAATCAGCACTGTAACTGAGCTGCCATTTGACCTCTGCTGACAATGTCAACAGTAATTTAAGCATGCACAATTGTGAATCTCAGTTGCTTAAATAACAGTCAGTGTATTGGGAAATGTTGTAAGGAACTAGTGTAGGTCATTCTTACTGTTCAGCAGTGCAGTTTAGCAAAGATTTATTACGTTGATACATAATAGCTTTTTCTTTAGCCTGAAGTTCTTTTCTACAGTTCAGCACAGATGTGTTCAGAGCCATTCTGCATATATTAGACACTCAGAAATGTTTCTCTGCTTAAAGGCCTTTGCTTAGCTGAAGACCTTTTTGGTTCTCAACCTCAAACTGAGAGGCAGGGTGCTAATTTGAACCCATGGTACCTTCCAGCCTAGCTACAGCTCTGGCAGCGTGCAAGCTTGTTAGAATAAGTTAACTTTGTGAAGATGCTATAACATATAAACATTAATGGCAGAACTATCTTTTCTGAGAATATTGCGCTATGCTAGAGTCACATTTCATAATATCATTAATTATATGATACAAATAGCCAAGAAGCAGAAGGGAAATATTTTAAGGTCTTCAAGAAATTACACGCAGAATTTGGAATATCCCATAAAGATTTCTGGAAATATTTACAACTGCAGCATGCCTTTCTGCACTCTCATTATGTCAAAGAACTAAAACACCATATGACTCATTAACTGCAGTACTCTGTAGAGAAATGGGCTTACAAAACATGAACGCCTTTATAAGAATCACCTATCAATAATGGCTAGTCATAAAGCATTACCAAGAAAAACCTCCAACTTGAGCAATCTTTAGGAGAAATCCTTCCTGGAAAAAAAGATGGAGATTTTGAATCCTTTAAATACCACCTTCAGCAAACACTATCTCCTTTCCGCTATTTACTACCATGCCAACTCAAGATGAGCCTATGATGGTTATTGGGCCTCAGAGAAAATTGGTCAGAAAAGACTAGCCCTGTCCAATGCCTGTCCATCCTGCAAGGAAAGCAAAGCAAAGCAAACAGTAGTCATATGTTCTGGAAATGCAAATATGTGGAAGTAACATGGAGCGATCTAGATCAATAGTCATATCAACCATCAGATGCTGAGACTTGGGCTTTGGCCTCTTACTTGGACAAATATAACCTAAACAAGTTCCACATATTATGGCTTACTTAGGAGTTGACTATGCCAAATATATGTATATATATATATATATATATATATATATATATATATATATATATATATATCTATATATATATATATATATATATATATATATATATATGGATTCACTTCATAACATTGAAATATCAAAATACTGAATCTCATAAGACTGAAACCAAAATACTGAAAGCTCAAAATACTGAATACTCAAAATACTGAAACTCAAAATACTGAAAACACATATTATGCGTAAACTCAGTTTAAACAACATAAGTCATAACAATTTCTATCAAATATATGCAAGGGGACAAGCCCCTGCACCCCCATGGGGTTGCGCTCACACCCCTGCTAATTAAATATATCAATTCCAAGATTGCACATAGTGTAGTTAAGTGCAATCTTGGAGTAGATATATATAATTAGCAGGGGTGAAGTGCAGGGGCTTGCCCTCCCCTGCATATATTTGGTAGAAATTGCTATGATTAATGTTGTTTAAGCTGAGTTTACGCATAATATGTGTTTTCAGTATTTTGAGTTTCAGTATTTTGAGTATTCAGTATTTTGAGCTTTCAGTATTTTGGTCTTCAGTATTATGAAGTTTTGTCATTTTCAGTATTATGAAGTTTCAGTGTTATGAAGTGAATCCATATATATATATATATATATATATATATATATATATATATATATATATATATATTTATGTGCTAGCCCCACCTAATCTCCTATTAGTACTACTTCACCTTCCTTGCTCTTTTACCCAGTAACATTTCTCCTCTCACATCTCTCTGCTTCTCCCACTAAGTGTCCTCTTCCTTTCCTTAATCCAACTGACTTCATACATAGCCCAATTACCAATGCTATCACTACTCACACCCTTAGCATTATTCGTCATCATCTACATGTCTGCAACTTTCCTGCTTACCCTACCTTTAGACCTTTGCCACTTATTAATCTCTATCACCCCCTACACTGCCAACTCATTACTTCCCTAAATATACCTATCCCCTCTCCCCTCAACTCAGAACTCTTCCTATCCAGTCTATCATTTACACATATTTCATCCTACCAGCAATTTTATAATGTATATATAACCCAACTACTCTGAAGTGTTTGATGTTTAAACTCTTTGTAAGGTATTATTTTTCAACAGCATTATTAATAGACATAAAAATGTACAGATGTTATATATGACTGCATGTAATCTAACTGTATATCAACTGTCTAATCTAATATTTTACTCTGTACGTCGAGCTTTTCTTCCCGGGTCTCCACTGAAAAAGGACATGTGTCCAGTTGGACTTTCCTGGTTAACAAATGTAAATAATAAATATATATATATATATATATATATATATATATACCGCTAAGTCAAAGACTCCTCAAGCAAACAATTCCTTGGACTAGTCTATCTTTATTGAGAAATATCATAACATACTTTCAGTGAAACAGACAGGCAGTTTGTGGGGAATGAATAATATGGCTAACATGCTAAAAGATGGTACACTGTAACAGCTCTGGAACACAACAATCTACATGTTATAATTAGAAAGCATGTCATTCCCCATTGTTACATATTTCATATAAACTGCCCTACATTGTGCATCTGGTCAAGTTTACCCAAATTATCATAAGACTCAGTACCTTTAGTTAACTATGTTGTGCTTCTAGTAGATAGCAATATCATTGCTATTAGATCTTAACTAGTCTAAAAGATGTTACCCTTACTACCTGGTTTATTTGTAGTTAATCTTTCCTGGTATTATCATACATTCTTTTTCTGATGTATTGTATATGATTGTTTTAATCTTGCTGGCAAGAAAAAAATCATATGATTCATATATATCAGGTTAATCAAAAAAATCATTTTTTAAAATTTAACAGAGCATGAAAGGAGATTGTTACATTCTTTATCCAGAGGTAGAGCCATTTCAGCCATGAACCCAGACAAGGGGGAGGGGTGGTAGTGATGATGAAAATGTTTGATTATCTGTCTGATGATTCTTAATTAAGATCAACCTCCAGAAATTATATTAATAATGTTTTTAGTAAAACTGACACCTGGTTGAACGAAGTAGTACATGAATTTAAACTGTCTCCTGATTTCGTCAAGTATTTTGAAACTGACTAGCCATTTTTTGAATCCCCAAATCACACAAGGACCAAAATGATCCACTGCTGCATTCAACAATGGCTTCTGCAGGATCCAGAACTGAGCCTTTGATGGTTAACAGCAATTTTTAAGGACAAATCTCATGTCTTAAGTGATACATGGGATTTTAACTGAAACTGTCCAATGCTACATACTATGAGACCTGTATTTTTGTTGCCATAGATGTGAAGGACCTGTTTTTGCTAATACACTATGTGATTGGAATTAATTAGTTTTATCAGGCTACCAGTAGTGATGCATTGCTTTCAAATAAGGACATTTTGAGTATTCAGAAGTTCATGAACACAATGTTAAAAAACAATTATGTGCACTTTGAAAGTGAATACCTCCAAAAAGTAAAAGGGATGGTCATGAGAGCTTCCTGTGCCCCTTTGTTTGACAATGAATTTTGGCCTAATATTCTTCTGTAGCTAAGCTTTTTGGATGTTATCTTTAATCTGTGAACAGATTCCTTTCCTAAGTATGATGAGTTTTAGATACATTAACAATTGCCTCAAAATAAGCAATTATAAACAAATATGTATTATTGTCCTTTACCTGCATCCTGGCAACAACGCATCTACACTTGAAGATATCCTGCAATGGATATCCATAACATTTCCACAAAAAAAAAAACTACTACTAGGTGATGTGAATATTGGTTGGTTGGACATAAACTCTAACTCCTCTACATTTAGCATGAACGTTTATGGTTTTACACAACTAATTAATAGCCCCACACATTATAGCAATGCATCAAATTCCATATTAGACTGGATCCTAGTATCAGACCCTAGTAAATATACCACCAAAGGAACAATGTTAGACTCTGTCAGTCATCATCTCTCAATTTAAATGACTAAACATCTCACACATCCATTAACAGAATATTTACAGAACAGTATGCAACCTTTACAAGTTTAACTCAGAAATGTTTATTACTACAGTATTATCTACTAACTGGAACTTCCTAAAAATGCCTCCCCTTACACAATGGTGTAAACAAATTCAATACATCTTCTCTAAATATCCTAAATAGCCTTGCACCTCCTAAAAGAAAGCAAAAAGAGTAAGATGCTAATGCAGGATACAGAAAAAAGCATGGAAAGAATGGCAAAAAATATAAAACACCTCAATATCTTCAAAACTTTAGAATGATTCACAATCATACTAAAAAGCAAACAAATGAAGAAGAAAACTGCATTATAACAACTTTCAGAATAATACTAAACACAACCCTAAAAAATCTTGGGCATCCTTTAAAGAAATCTTACATCCCAGCCAAAAATTCAACCAAAGCCCCTTTCCCAGTAACAACACTCAAAACTGCAATACAGTTCAACTCTCATTTATAGATAGTATAGCATCTCTAACCAAGGATTCCTCAACATTTAATCACAACCCTGCCTGACATCCACATATCACCACATTAACGTTCACCTTCAAACCTGTGCCCACATCCTATGTAAAACTACACTTAAACAAACTTAAACCATATTCTTCTTCAGCTGAAGACCTTCCAAGTGAGTACCTAAAAGTAGCAGCCAATAACATTACCGATCCCATCTCAATCTTTATAAATAGGCCAATCCAGGAATTCCACCTTCCCACTCTCTGGAAAAGGTAACACATTATCCCTCTGTACAAAGGAGGAAAATCAACAGACATTAATAACTTTAGACCTATAGCAATCTTACCTCCTCTTGCCAAAATACTTGAAAAATGTATTCAAAAGCAATTGCTAGATTATCTCCTGCAGGAAGAACTCCTATCCCCTACACATCATGGCTTCCATCCTTCCCAAAGTACTAGCACTGCCTTGTATAGATACTGTCAATAAAGCTAGAGATAATGGCAAACTAGTCTCTTCCTTATTTCTAGACTTGTCTAAATCCTTCAATACACTTTGTCACGTGCAAACTTCTACTTCACATGTCCTTACTATGCCTCTCTTGCCCACCGTTTTGTGGCTCAAAGCTACCTGTCCAATAGTTATCGATCAGCAAAATTGCACTGCATGCTTTCTCCTTACCTTTCATTCACCACCGGTGTACCACAAGGCTCTAGCCTTGGTCCCCTCCCCTTTAACATTTTCACCAACACCCTCTATACAGCCATACAATAGGCCAATCTAATACAATACACAGAGAATTCCACTCTCATTTGCACATCTGACAACATGGTACACCTCCAAAAAATTACTTAGGAACATTTAACAGCCACTGAAACATGTCTTCATAACTCACATGCTCATCCCAAAAAAGACAAAACTACTACTTTTTTCCCCAAATCCCTCTCTCATGAAAAAAAACAGCATTTAAAGTCTTGTCTCTTGATAACACAACCATTGAAGTCACTTCTCATAGCAAATTATTAGGGGTGATAGTGAGTGATTAGCTTACATTCGACCTGCAACTAAAACTATACTTTCCACTACATATCTCCTCCTTATACTTCTATATGGTGCTCCCATCCTTTTTATAACCTCTAGACTTCACACAAATTAAAACTTGAACAATGCTATAACAAGGTTGCAAAATTTGCAGCAAATACCACTCTCTGAACCCACCACTGTATTAAAAAGCATTCTACAGAGCTGTGTTCCCAGTCTGTTATTGCAATCCAGTGAATAGAAACTCCTGTCTGTCTACAAACCTATCAAATCTTCTGGGCATTTTTTATACTTGTACAAGGTTGCTAAGGTCTGGAACTCCTTATCTGTATCCATCAGGTCAATACCATCCCTCCTATCTTTGAAAACCACTCTGAAAGGCTTCCTAGCTAAAGTATGGCTCTGTTCTTGCTCAAAACCAGAATAAACTATATCCCCAAATTTGAACAAGTACCTTTTCATTGCTTAAACCTTCTTACTCTCCCTTCTTCACTTACGTCCTTACTTCTATCAAATTATCTTCCCTGACTTTCTCTCTAAATATACCTTAAGCCTGTTTTTCCTCACTTCATATTGTAATTCCTGTTTGTGTTACACTAACTTAACTTACATTTTTCTATAAATTGTCTAACATTTCTATAACTATTAAATGATTGTCATAAAATTTGTATCATTTTTCAACCAATATTTTGATTTTATCACTAATTTATTATAATTATTTGAACTGCACGTGTTTATGTTTTATTTTTGAAGGTTGTACAATTATTGTTCTTAAAATGTTTTATAATAATTTGGAGCTTGTCTGCCCACACCTCTGCTGAAAATAGACTTCTATCCAATCGGACTTTCCTGGTAATCAATTGTCAATAAATAAACAGTGTAGAGTTTCTTTAGTTTTACATGTGACAAGAATAACTACAACGTGGTTTTCAAAAACACGGCAGGCAGTAGATGAGAATCATTCATTTTTTGGAAGCCAACTTTTTCCAGTGCTTACCTGCATTACTCAAGCATCCACTCTTTGTAGTAGAAAAAGAGTTTATCAAAAGGGCAAATGGTGAGGTTCTCCAGGTTGGTATCTGATGACAGCCAGTTCTTGTTACTGCTAGTCAAACTTGTATGAAAAGAGCTTACCCCACCAAATTAGTGAATAACATAGCCATTGAAGTGATCTCAGGAACTTTAACCATTTTCAAATGAGTTTTAGACTATTCAAGGTCTTCTCAGTTTGGGATGTTAAACAACACTGGGGACAGGCAGTGATCAAATGCCCTGATCTTCACAATTAACCATAGTGTAGGTGAGATGACAGAGATTTTTTTGCAAAACTTAGTCCAGGGGTGCCTGATCCCTTGGATCTAACACAAAAACTAGGTAAAGTCCTTACATTTGTCTTTAAATGCTGTATGAATGTGAAAGAGTTATTGAAAAAATGGCCCAAAAAGTGATAGGAAACATTAACAAAAACAGGGGGGATGTACAAGTGCATGGCCTACTCACAACGTAGGTTTATTTATGACAGTATAAACATCACCATACTCACGTATTCAAAAACTTTATTTTGCATGGATATATAAAACTGTATAACAAGAGTGATAGTTTACCTAGTGCCTTGCTTTACATGTCCTGCTTTTTACATAGGAAAGACAGAGTGGGCATTATGGACTAGGATTTATGAACACACTTAAGCAATAAAAAGGGGGATGAAAAAATGCCCTAAGTAAATATTCAGAGGTGTGTACTAACTTTAAAATGTTCTTTTTTTGTTTTACAAAAGATGCAGATTTTTGAGAGAGGTGGAATTTGGGAAGAAGGCTAGAATGCTGAGTTGCATTGACAGTTGTAATTAAATGCCTGTCAGACCCCAGGGGGTTGAATGAGTATTTTTCTGTTAACAGTGTCTTACAATTAAAGGCACTGGACCTGTAAGTGACTGTCTGAAATTGAGTATTTATTTTTTACTGGGATTTTATTTTAATGTCACAAAAAGTTTTTATATATATATATATATATATATATATATATATATATATATATATATATATATATATACACACACACACACACACACACACACACACACACACACACACACACATGTTTTAACCAGTAAGTTCTAATATTTTAGCATTTTTTGAGGTGACGCTTTATGAATAGCTTGGAGAGGTTTTCCTTTGTCATGTGATTACACTGGTTATTTAAACCAAAATGTAGCCAGTGTAGTTCTGATGAATTTCTTAATAAAGTAGAATGAAGCACTTAACTCTTGTGATTATTTATTTCAATAAATTTCCACTGGATACAAATACAAATTCAAATTGGTTCTTAGAAGGCACAACCATGGCGTTTTTTTTTTTTTTGGATTATACATCAGGTCTGTAAGCCGGAAAAAAATGAATTGCAAGTTTGTTGCCAAGTGAATGGAAAAACTAGCGGACACCAATGAATATGCAGGACTATTAGGTATACCTATCAATATGGGACCATATCTCTGAAACACCTAAAAATACTCTTACAAGTTTCTCAAAATAACATGTATTGTACCTCTTCTCCACAGTGCTAGTAGCTGGTGAGTCCAGATTTAAAATATTGCGACACAAATTTATTTTCAAGCATTGCCCTGTAACTTCACTGCATATGACTTAAGTGGAAGGTAGTCTTAACTTCAGAGCCAAAAATCAATATTTAAGAGAAATATACATGTTTTATTTTACTTCTGTTAAATGCCAAATGATCAAAAGTCATGCAGTCCCCACCAATGGAATCCAAGTGTAGTACAAAATGGCAGACTACGACACTGAATGTTTACTAATGCATGCATTTGGCACTTAAAGCTTGAAAGACCAAATACAATCAGCCCTCTTATGGCTTCTTCACAAAATAGTTACACAATAATGGTGGGATGTTTCTATTTTCACTTTAGGAATTTCAGTGCAACTCAGCTCTGAATTCCACCCAAGCACTTTGGCTGTTACAAACCATAAACTTTGATCAAAGGCGTATTAAAATGAAAAATAAATCTGAAGGAAGTATACAATTTTTACATCTGCTAGAACAGAATCTAAGTAAGATATATTCTAGATAAGTGCAATATTCTCGATCCAGAATGAAAGTGTTATAATATCCAAAGGACATCCAGTGGTTTCTGGACTTTGTAAATGTCAATGCACTTGATTAAACTGTATTCCTAAACATTTGAGGTGTTAATCTTTGTACCATTATTAGAATTTCTACCAACTGCACCACCCCACTTGTTATTCCCCTTTCTAGTCAAATTTTGTCTACAAAAATCTGCTTTGTGGTTCATAATAATTTATCCAGAATTCCACATTATTAAAGAGATTTAAAACTGGTAAGTAAGTTTCCCAAACTTACTTTTAAGAAATGTAAGGTCAGCTATAAACTTAGGATTGCAACTAATTCAATACACAACCATAAAGCCTTTTTCAGCTATATTTGGAAGCTTAAAAGTAGCATACAGTTTTATATTGAATGTATCTCCAATGGTTCCTTCTTACCTGACTGTAAGACATTGCTAATATTCCTGCAGTCAAATTCTTTTCTAACTTCACGCCACCCACCCTTTCCTTTCTTCCATCCATTACCTCTCACATTTGCCTTTCTGAAATCAATTTCAATGGAGTCCTTTTGACAAATTATGAAATTAAAAACACTGCTTCTATGGGTCCTAACAATATCCCCGGATACTTGCTGAAATGTATATAGCCCCACTTAGCAAAACTTCTCCATGAACTCTTCAGCAAGAGCCACTCCACTGTTTATGTCCCCAGCAAATTGAGAATGGCTGTTGTGATGCCTTACATAATGCTGGTCCCTCTACTGACCTTGGGAATTACAGGTATATTAGTCTCACTAGTATTATTTGTAAGGCTATGGAGTATTTTATAGCTAAGTTGCCTTCTATGTCTGGAAACACACCATCTGGCTTTGCAAAAGGCACATCATGCCTGCTCAACCTAATTATCTGTTTAAAAGGGTTACTAAGACCATTGATAAGAGGTATGCAGCCTGCATTGCTTATCCGGACACTGTCAAGGCATTTGACAATGTTTCCTATACTGGAATTATTGATAAACTTTCCTGCATCAATATTAACTTATACATAGCTCACTGCATTGGTAATTGGCTGAGTAACAGAACTGAAGCATTTAATGTTGAGGGTATTTACTCTAAACAGAAAAACATCACTATCTGTAGGCTAGAAGGTTTTGTCCTGGATCCCCACCATTTTGTTATATATTTCTATAACATAAAAGCCAATATCAAGAGACTATAACTAACCAAGTTTGCTTATGATTCAGAAAAAGGTATTTTTTGACATCTTTTTGCTTCTCAAATTCTCCAACAAGGGCTTGGCTGACCAAATGTTTAAAGTATTATTACACTCAACACCAAGAAATGCAGCATAATTTCCTTTGGTAAATCTAGCATCACTACAGATTACCATATAGATAACATTCACTTAAATTGACACAGTCATCAAGGGACCTGGGTACATATGAGGATAACAGACTCTTCTTTGACCATCACATCTCTGTGGTGGTCAGAAAATCATTCTAATTGCACAGCTTATCCTTATAGGTTCATAGGTTCATAGGTTGGTACTGGGCTATCTGCTCGAAGGCATATATTAGCCCAGCCATGTTGTGCGGTATTCACCGCCCCTTTAGTAGTTCCCTCGACCCTTGTACTAGCAGCTAGTACCCTTGGTCCCTATCTAGTAGTGCTGTTGGTGTGATCCCCGGTGTGAACTTTCTGTTACCCATCCACTCATCAAGGTTGCTCTTGAAGAGTGATAGTGAGGGGCTCTGTCTTATGCAGATCGGGACCCTGTTCCATAGTAAGGGAAGTCTCTATGAAGGGAATCTATCCCTCCAGCATGTTCTATTCATTGTTGTGTTGAGGTTTATATCATTTATATCTTAGAGCGTGTAGCTTGAGTAAATTTGGTTTTGCTAAGATGGAGCATGTTCAACAATTCTGGGTTGGACATGGCTCTGTACGTTAGACAGAGATCGCCTCTGAGAAAGCAGTATGCAACAGAGAACAGTCTTAGCTTTTTCAATTGTGCTGCATAGGGCAACTGTTTGAGGCCAGTAATCCTCTTGGTTAGGTACCTTTGTGGTCTCTCCAGCTGCTGGAGATGTCTAGCCAGGTACATTCCAATTGGTGCATTGTACTCAATAATAGGTCTGATGAGGGAAGAGTAGAGGGGCACCATTACATCCTTAGATCTTGATGCGAATCCTTTCAAGATCAGATGGGTCACATAGAAGGATTTTCTAACCACTTTGGCAACATGGTTATCAAAGGAAAGCTGACTATCTACTTGGGTCCCTAGATCCCTTATTTCTTCTTCAGATTTCAGGGAATTATCTCCTATGTTGTAGTTTGCGGGTACTCTGTTTTTTCCAAAGGGGATTACTATGCATTTTTTTGCATTTAGCTTGAGACCATGGCTTTGACACCATGCATCAGTCTCATTTAGGCCCTTCTGGAGGATCTCCATGTCAGCCAGAGACTCTATTATAGCACCCAGTTTGCAGTCATCCGCAAACTTAGTCAGCCACAGCTCTTCTGTGCTTGCCTGTACTTCTGAGAAGTATATGCCAAACAGGAGGGGCCCCAGGACAGAGCCCTGAGGCACACCACTCATTACTGGTCTGGATTCGGACATAGATCCTGCTACTCTTACTTTATGGGATCTGTCTGAGAGCCAGTTTGTGATCCATCTTGTGACATAAGGGTTTATGCCCAGGCTGGTGAGCTTATCAATAATACCTGAATGGGGAATGGTGTCAAATGCTTTAGCAAGGTCAAGGTAAGCTGTGTGTACATCCTTTCCCTTATCTATAGACTGAGTAACTGTCTCAAAGAAATCCACCAGGTTCAGGAGGCATGATCTGCCCTTGATGAAGCCGAACTGTGTGGGGTCCAGCGACTGGAGGTTCCCAATCTCTCCATTTATGAGTTCCATAATGATTCGCTTCATAGCCTTACAGATCAGACTGGTCAAGCTTATTGGTCGGTAGTTCCCAGGGTCAGTTTTGGCCCCACCCTTGTGTAGCGGGACCACCATTGCAGTGTGCCATTCTATGGGCACATATCCTGTGGAGACTGAACAGGGTATTAAGATGTTGGGTTAATTCCTTTTGGAGCTCACGTATTACACAGCCTGGGACACCATCTGGTCCCATGGAGGCAGTGTTTTTAGCTTTAGATAGAGCCTTGTTAACCAATGTATCAGTAATAATTGGACTTACCCAATCCCCTGGAATGGTAATAGGCCCTGTAGGTGGTGAGGGGGGGGATTTGCACTGAACCTGTCAGCCAAGATGTTGTCAATGTCAGAAGGGTCAGTGTATTTTGTCCCATTTTGTACTAGGTCAGAACAGACCTGAGCATTGCCATTTAGTTTTTTGACGTAGCCATAGAAGGCCTTATGGTTATCCTTGACATCATTGGCAACTTTCTTTTCAAAATTAGCTTTAGTTGACTTGATGAGGGCCCTCAATTTCTTACTAATGCTGATCAGGGATGATTTTTCTACTTGAGATTTGGCCTTTTTTTGTATAAGTCTCCTCCTTTTTATTGTAAAGTTTGCTTATATTTATTTTTGTATATTATTATATGTATATATTATATATGTATATTATTCAAGTTATTTCCTCAAGATTTTAAGAAGTTATAGTCCCACTTCATCCCTTGTTAATACCATCATTTAATATAATGCACCTGTCAGTATATATCTCACCAAGCACCTATAACAGGTTAAAAAAACATAATGTTGTCTCACCAAGAATATCTCAGGTCTCAGTATGATTAGTAATTCTGATAGAATAAATGTTCTGTCCTATACTCAGTGTTATAGCCTGAGAGGTCATCTCTGTTTATCTTTCCATGCAATGAATGATCCAGCACTCTTTAAACTCCTTCACCTAAAAAGAACAAGTGGCACAACAAAAACAATTTCTGGAGATCTAAACCTACACTATCACATTAGCTGCACCAGATGACATGACAGATAGCTAAACCAGCTTATCTTCCATTTCTGGAATAGACTGGCCTTACTTATCAAGCAGAGTACCTATCTAACAACTTCCAAAACCAGTCCAGATGACTGGATAAGTGATCACAGATTTTAACCAGAGGTACATGGAAAAAGTCTTCTTAACGGGGGACAATGCTAATCTCCCACCAGCCTTGGGTAATGTGGCTGAGCTTTATTGTCTCTTTTGGATGTAAGCTTAGTAAAAGGTTATGAACCTATAAACATATAACCCCTCCCCAACTAAAAAAAAAACTTTTTTTATTAATGAAAGGCCTAAGAGTGCTTAGGAATGCTTACATCTTTGCCTAATTATACAAAGCAATTTTCTTTTAGTTTCCCTTTGAAACCTCATAACATTTACAAAAAAAAAATGTTTATAGCATTCTCAGAAGCAACAATCACATCAAGCCACAATTACTACCATAACAGATTAAATGTAATTCATTGTTGAATCTGACTCTTCCACTTTGGTGCTTCAGATCATAGAGCTTGAGCCATAGCATGTTACAAAAGAATAAAAGACATCTTTTTCTGAAGCAACATATAGGAGTTTCATATCTGATGCAATTATAACATACAGACCAGGGCTAACATCTACATTCTAAGCAAAAAGTTATATACCCACAAATGGAAACCGGGTGTAATGAACCATACCAGACTATGACAGTAAATTGTCTATTTTTCAAAATCAGTAATTCAAAGCCCTTTGACAGTTTTCTATAAAACATTATCCTGGGAATTAGAGACACAAAATCCACCCAAGAATGCAAGTCTACTCTCAAGGAATTAAATGAAGCATAATACTCTGACTGCAATAGTTAGGTTGCTTTAGTCCATTACAAATTAGCAGACTTGCATGCTATAAATGAAACAAAATCCTTTTTTGGAGAGATATACATGAAGGAGTCATATAACCACCAAATGATAAAAAAGAATTAAACAAACCACCTCTGGAAACCACATAAAGCTCACTTAATATCCAGTCTATTTCATTGCAAGTAAGCACTTTCATCTACTCAAGGCTTCTTCACGCCATCTATCAAAACAATAAAATCAGCCTTTAAATACTTATAGTTGAAATCACATGATCAATAAGTAAGTCACATAATACAGAATAATGACTTAAAACAAGCAAACATATCTACACAACCTATTCAAAAAACTCAAAAGGTTTCAAAAACATAAATAATGCCAATGGTAAAGATATGTATATAAAATGTATGTTATATATATATATATATATATATATATATATATATATATATATATATATATATAAAATAAAAACTATAAACTATCTCAGTCAGGATCCAATAAAGTCCATGTAGGCTCCGTGTAGAGCCTACACAGAATGTATCCATGTACACGACCACTATGATCTCTTGACAGCATGCCATGTATATTAATGGTGCAGGGCACCTAAGAGAGGTCAGAACAACATGGATATTGAATCTCAGTAACACTGACAGAACACCCACATACCTGTCAGCCAATTAACCTGACTGAAACAGGTGCAAGACAATTGATTTTACTAATTTGGATTTATTTTATTTTATTTTTTTTACTTTTATGACTTGTTTGTTTGATGCACCGCATTATTTAGCTATACTCAGCTCTATGCACCCATACATCAGACATGTAAAAATAGAAACTGGATGCATTCAGTTTTTATTTTTTACTTTTATGTGCTTGTTTGCATGATGTGCCACATTATTTAGCTATGCTTAGCTCTACGCACACACCATGCAAACCTGTGCAGGGAAGCTGCATTACACTTACAGTGGCATCTTCGCAGTATATTTGAATATACATAAGCTCCTTCACTACTGTAGTGGTGAGATAGGTTGAGTGATGACCTACAGTGTAGTAGATCCTGCATTCAAGTCCAGGAGAGTGATACCTTCTACATATACTACTGTAAAACTGTGCCAGGTGACTGAAACGTAAGCTCAATTTAAATTTATTCTTCTATTTAGAAAAGGTGTGTGATGTTAAGCATCTCTTAAACATGGGTAATGGTCTGTCCATGCTAACATGGGTTGTGCAAGTTGGTTTTATGCTAAGGGACACTGCATATTTTGAAAGTTTCAGTATGATGAGCAATGATGGGAATGCATCCTATTTAAAGGGCAATAGGCAGGGATTTCACATTATTCCTTGGAACCTGATCTTGAGTATGGATATGACTGTCATGCGGGAAGGAGTGTGCTGTCAGGCACAGCATTGGGCTGTTCAGGAGTCTAGGATTTTTATTGGACTTCTGGTATAGCACCATGGACCCCAGCTGCTGCAGGACAACTATCAGAGCTCAGAATGCAAGTCTGAAGCCTGCAATAGTTTGGCCAGTGACCTAACTAGTACAACTGGTATCCCCCGCACTGAAGAGCAGTGTCATCACCATTATGATGACCTCTGTTGATGGAAGAGGGGTACTTTAGATCACTGGATCCAAGAGGCACAGACAGGGAACACCCCACAGGTATATGAGTATGTTTTGTTGTAATTTATAAATATACAAAGTGAATCTGTGCAAAACTGGTATACATAATGGTTTCCCTCTCTTACCACAGCTGCAGAAGAGAGTGCTTGCAAAGTGCGATCCCATGCAAGATGTTTGGCCAGGATGAGGCAAGCACATGATATGTAAGAAAATCAATAAAGTAATAAATGAATGCATAAATTAATAATATAAAATAAATACAGGCACTGCAGTCTTAACAGTCATGTAGGAATACTGTTTTAGCATCTCATCAATAAAACATAACTATGCTTGCATGTGAAGTGTACAATCATAGACATGTGCCATGACTGTCCAGCTGTCAAGTTTCATCAGTCTACATGGACTTACCTCTCAATTGTCATGACTTTTGCAGAATGTACTGAGTATTGCCCTATATGTCTGGTCTGTTTAGTATATGATCTGGTTTTACTGACCGGTCTCTGCCATATTGGTGAGGATCAATGTCAGAAAAAAATGTCAGTCCTCTGAACTACAGATATTAGACATCTCTCAAAATTCATTGTAATGGCAAATCTGTTATCTAACAACCTTGCTACTATTATAAGAACACACTATAAGCATATTCCCGGTTGTTGTGCCTTTAAACCACCATTATGTACGGTTTGGCCCATAATTTCCAGTGCTAAGAGGTTGAGAGGTATGTAAGTGGAACATCATATATCCAATATAAGCAACATTGAAAGATTGCTGGATGCAATATGATCTGAACTATAGTGTGTGTAACAAGCAGGGTAGTATTTCAATTAATAAACATGATAGCAGTGAGTGGAATTACAAGTAAACCCAAACTGGGTTGGGTCCTGTGTCTTGAGGTTTACTATACCTCTACTGATCATTTTCATGATAATTCTTTCCATGGCTTTACATATAAGACTAGTGAGACTTATGGGTGTGTAGTTTCTGGGGTCTGTAGGTGGCCCACATTTGTGCAGAGGGATGACTGTTGCTGTTCTCCATTCATGAGGCATGAAGCCTGTTTGGAGGCTACAGTTAAATAGTAATTCTAGAAGCCCTGACAAGTCATGTTTCATGCTATTTAGCAGACATCATGGGATGTTGTATGGGCCCATTGATGCAGTGTTCTTGGTCTTATAGAGAGAATTATGGACCTGTTCCATAGTGTAGTACAGAAAGTGATATTTGATGGTATTTCCTGAGGGAAGGTTGAGGGGGAGAGAGGGATAAAGTTGGAGCTGAATTTATCAGCCAGGAGGTTTGCCATATCTTCTCACTCATTATAGGTGGTACCATTTACAATGAGCTCTGCACACAACTGTGTATTACCTTTGAGGTTGTGGACATAGTTATTGAATGCTTTGTGGTTGTCCTCCACCTGGGAGGCCAAAATTACCTCCGATTTTGCTTTGGTAGACTTTATTTCTCCTCTGAGTTGTTTGTTTAGTTTGATGAAAGTGCTTTTATCCTGCAAGGTGCTGCACCTCCTATATTTTGCTGTGATTTCCTTTCTTCTGTTATACAGTCTATTGATTTTGTGATTCCACCAGGATAGCTTGTTTTTTTAGATACTTCTGTACTTCTTCCTGGTAGGTACAGCTGCCTCTCTGCAACTGTTATCATACTTGTACAGGGTTTATGTGAACAGTTCTTCATAGGCAGCAGTGTTCTCTGTGATTATGGGGGCTTGAACTCTTGCCAGGTTATCATTTATTAGCAGGAGGTTAGCCTTAGAGTAGTTCCTGAATATTCCAGGTTTAGCTGGGGGGTCCAGGTTTATTTTTACTTCAAAGGAGACCATTTAGTGGTCTGAGCTTACCAGGGAAGACATTACAGTAGGGATGTGCAGCACTTTCCTATATTGGTGAGGACCAGATCCAGTATGGTTGCACACCTGATTGGTCTACTGACTATGTGGTCCAGGGAGTTTGTGTTTGCAAAATCCATGAATTTCTGTGCCTGTCATTTGGTGTTGTATAGGGTTCCAGTTAATAGAGGGTAATTAAAATCACCCATGAATATGGTATTGTGTTGGATGGTTAGTGTTTTAAATACGTTTAAATACATGGTCTGGGTCTCCTGGGTCAGAGAAGAGGGCCTATAGCTTGCAAGGTACTACTACTTGATTTTGCCTATGGTGATTTGAACAAGGATCAGCTCAAATGCATTGTCTTGTTTGAGCAACCTTAAAGTATATTTATTTTTGATGTAAATAGAGACACCTCTACCTTTAGTCCCTGCCTGTGAAGTAGCCCATCTAAATGTGTGGAATGCATTATAACCTTGCACTGCTGGTGTGCTCTCCACAGCTTTAACCCATGTCTCAGTGACCACACAGATGTTGGCATTTTGTAGGCTGAAGAGACCTTCTAAGGAGTGGAGATTTTTGTTTAAACTCCTAGCTTTGGTCAGTAATACCTTTAGATATGTATCTACTGGCATCATCCTTTGAGAAGGTAAAATACTGCTCAATGCTAGGGTCATACCTGAGGTATGTTTCAGGTCATTTACTCCCACATGGACTATGACTGAGTCATATTGGTACGTGTGATCCAATGACATGGGTGCATGCTTAATGTGGTGGATTAGAGCCCCTGATAAGCAACTGACCATGACTTTCTCCTTACTCAGCCTCGTGAGAGAGACATTAGTATGTCTCACAATGGAGTCTCCAATGACTAGAATGTTGGATTGTGTGGTGGCTTGCCTTATGGGCTTAGAGATAGAGGCTCCTTGAGATGTAGCCATATGTGTTGATGTGGGTATTGTTTTGAAAGAGTGCATTTGGGGCTGCTAAGGGTATTTGTTATGTGTACTTCATCTAGGAGGTCATTGTGGTTTAGGAATGTTACATTTAAGTACCTCAGTATATGTCTGCTTTGAGTTCTGTGTGATGGATGGAGTGTGTGTACTACTGACAACCTTACTCACATTAGGAGGACTTTTATGTGAGAGGTTTGCCTCCAGTGACATAGTGTCAATATATCTCTCACATACCATATTAGTTTATTTGAGAATTAACTGGTTGTCAGTAAACTTGAGGCAATTTCTACATTACCTTAGGATCCCCATATCTACCAAGCTGGTAATGGAGACAGTGGGAAAGTTCATATCCATGGCAACATACCCTTTTTATTGATTAGACAGTTGTAGTGAGAATATTAATCAATGTCAGGAGTATTTGTTTTGAATCTATGAGGACAGTGCTTGTCACTGCAGGCTAGTTGTCCTGTGTGGAACTGGGTATTGGAAAAAATTAAATTGTGCTTTTACAGGAAAAATATTAGTCAAGGTGTCAGTGTCTGTGCAAAGCACTGCCAAACACTTGAGGGGAAACTAATATGTAGGCCCTGAAAATTTAATGATGAAGTATTTAGGCAGATATTCTGAAGTTAGAAACAAATCAACCAGTACTTATTGAAAACCAAGAATTAGCTTGTCAAGGATGAAAAGGGGGGAGTCAAATGAATGGCTACTGCCTGACTACTACTAGTGCTGGTCTCACCACAGCTTCACTCTGCTGGGATACAATGATCCTTTGCTTCTTCTCTCTCCTGAAGAAAAACATTAGCACCAATCCCAAGATAAAAAACGGGTCACAGCCTGTTTGGTGATTGACAGTTTTGTCCCAGAGGATGCAAGGGTCTGTTGGCTTGTTGTAGGTTTTTCCAGGTAGATGTCTTGAATAACAACCAGATCAATCTGTTTAGTTTTGCATGTGCTTTGCCTTGAGTTCCGAGGTTTATAGGATGTGACTATGGTAGTGACCTGATGGTGATTAGGAGCATTGCTGTTGCATTACAATATGATATTCAATGTCAGATGTCATATATGTCCAAGGTTTGTCTAGCAAGGTCCACAGAGGCAGTGATCCATGTTAGATAACATTTTCACAGCACTTCATGCAGTCCGCCTTCAACAGGGTATGGAGGTGCTCTGCTTGACATGGATGTGAGACCTACTGCATAGGAGTGTCAACCTTTGACAGATTTTCCTGTCCCTCCAGCATGTCTTATGTATGTCATATTGCACATTTACATTCCTTGCACATGTAACTGTAGTCCTACATCAGTTCACACTACTTCCATTTGCTGTCTGGTTGTTTGAAAGGCATTGTAGCCTTGTTAGGCCAACGTGCTTCCTGCAAACTTGAACAAGTTTTCTGTGCATGCACAGACATCCATATCTTCATTGAAGAGAGTGCCTATACAGAGTGTGTTTTACGCTGTTAACCCCAAGGGTTTAGCAGCATGACCCTTACTTTGCTAGAGTTGTACATTGTTACATTTGCACGTCTGCTCTTTTAACCATGCATAAGAACAGGATTATGGTTCAGGCAAGTGCCATATGCCTGGCAAAGTAGTATACTCAATCCACCATGTTGTCCCACACGGTCAGGTAATGTTCTACTTTAGAATGATGCCCTAAACTTAATAACATCTTACATGTACGCATCCATCAGGCCACTGTGTACTATGGTCTGTCGTGATGTATACACAAGCAATAATCTATTGCTGATAACATTAGCAGTGTTTGTTGAAGAGACATGGAAGATGTCCCATAGTAAAATGCTTTGCCTGATATTCATACACACACCTAATTGGCTGCAATGAGACTAGAGACAGTACCTGTCTATGCTTACAGAATACTGAACACCACACACCAAGCTGGCTGCAGTGGGAATAGAACCCCTGCCTATCCAAGTTTAGAGACTGTAGAATGCAGTACTTATGGCATGCACCACAGCCCAAGTCTGACATGAGTATGACTCTAGGTACTCTTATAGTAGATGGCATCAGCAGGTCTTGGGCGGGACAAGAGTTTGGAGGCCTGCATCAACTACAAGTTCCAAAAGAGTGCAAACCCATGCAATTGTGGACGTCAGGGGGAAGTCATAGTTATACTCTTCTTTATGGAGAGGCACACACAGTTGGCTACAGTGGGAATAGAGCTCCTACCTAAGTTTATAGACTACAGCACAGATACCATACTTATTGCACATGCTGCAGCACAAGTCAGGCATTAATATGACTTTATGTAATGTTATACTAGAGGACTTGTGCAGGACAAGAGTTTGAAGGCCTGCATCAACTGAAAGGCCCAAAACAGTACAATCCATGCCAGTTGGGAAGTCAGTATGGGATTCACACTTGTTCCTGAGGGAGATGCGTACACACACATACACACACACACACACACACACACACACACACACACACACGCACACACACACACACACACACACACACACACACACACACACACACACACACACACACACACATACGCACACACACACCACACACAGGGGGCTGGATTGAGATTAGAACCCCATCATATCTAGTTTGACAGAATACAGAACACAATAGTTAATGCATGAGCCACAGCTCAAATGTGCTTCATAAATGACTGCAGGTGAACTAATCCTAATGGACCTAACCAAGTCCTGTTATGAATAGCTTGGGAGGACTGCAGAGTCACATTGCTTCCTATTGTCATTTGCGGCTGATAGCCTAACTGTCAGATAATTGTTTAGTAGCCTAGCTATGTGACAGCAGTGCCCATTTTGAAAATATGTGTCTGTTTGCATTTGGATGGGCAAGCCTGTGGGCACAATCAATTTTAGCCTGTCTGTGAGTGAGCACACAACATTATACATGACACAACTTTTTCGGTTGCTGATGTATATGTGGTGAAATCCAGTAGACACAAGGAGATGTAGATAATTTGGGTGTTGTTGCTGGTGTAGATACAAACACATGGCTTCATAATATATGCCCATATTCTTATACTGTGTCATACATTTTCAAGGTTTCCATATGCGGTCTTAGGGAGACTTGGTCTTGAATAATAGGGCACTTGCCACCACAAAGGCAGAATATCTCAACCTTGAATCAACAACATCTGAAAAACACAGGATAAGTAGTGACCATAAAGCCAAGGTTCCCCTGAGGAATATAGGGATGAATAAATCCAAGTCCAGCAGTCTTGCAGCACAATAAACACATTTTATTAAGCACTTTTGTCTCGGTTAATAACGAGACTTCATCAGAATAAAAAACACACAAAAAACTCAAGCTTAAATATGTTTAACCAATTAATCACATACTTAGTCGATTAACTAAAAAAATTCTTAAAAAGATATTCGCATTATATACAAAATTCATCTGGTCAATGCCCTAAATTTTAAAGCTGGAACTATAGACAAAGTTTCATTTAGACCAGGAACTTGATATGAATTAAGCAAAAAATCTCCATTTCAATTCACATAATTCAGTATATAACTCCCATCAACCTCCTCTTGGAGATCTGTGCACTACTTCTAAAATGCCAAATCTAAACCTTTTGAAATATACACATTTAGTAGAATGTCTATATAAGGCATTTTTTTTTCATTTTTTTGTGTAATTCCATAAACGTGTTCATAAATATGTTTACTAAGCTGTCTCTCTGTTTTGTCTACTTAAAAATATGTACATGAATCACATATAGCCAAGTAAACTAAACCCCTCGTTATACAATTTCCTGGTTTAAAAACCACTAAATTAGCCCTATTGGGTAAACAAATGCTTTTTTAATCTATAATATATTTACAGTATGAGCAGCATCCACATTTTGTGGTTCCCTTTTCAAATGGGTTATGAAGTGTAATATTATGCTCAAACAAATACTTCAAATGTTTACCCATTTTGTTTACAAATTTTGGCTCCTCTCCAAAAATTCCTAACAATTCAGGGTTACTTCTGAAAATAGTCCAATATTTTTCATAAACTTTTTAACCTCCTTTGAGCCTTCACCAAATGGTACCACCATACTGCTAGTAAATTGCTATTTCAAGGAATCATTATGAACTCCTACATTTATTATTTCTACACCCAGGAGAGGTCCAAAATTTCAACATCAGTGTCAGTCAGGTTAGAAGAGAATTCTGATGTACTCGGATCCCCTTCAAAAACATTCACACTTAGTTTCCTTAGTATAGATCGCACTCTTTTTTTTTTAATAACACCCTTTCTTTCATTTGTATCATTAGAAAACAGAACCATTAATTTTTTACGTTTCCATGCATATGTTGCTCCATTATTAAAGTCATTAACATCTGTAGTATATTTCTTCATTTTGCATACTTTCAATTCCCCCTTATAGTAGTACCTTCTGTGGCAATTGGACATACTGTAAAATAGTATCTAAAACAAAATCTTTTACATCAGTCAATACAACTAGGGTATTTGACATCAGAATTTTAGTCACTTGTAATAGTGACTGGACAATAGGCTGCAGTTGTGGTGCTGCGGTAGCGTTGTCACCTCACAGTAAGACATTGTCCTGTTCGATTCTCAGCTAGAGCGTATTCTTTGTGGAGACATGCGTTAATGGGCGTACCTTCGCTAAAGTTGTGTGTCAGGGCCGGCAACTCAGCACGTAAAAATCTGCTGCCAATCATTAGCGGACCGGAGTTCCACTGTGGCGACCCCTAACCGGGAAAAGCTGAAAGAAACAACAATAGTGACTGGAGAATATATATGGCAGTATGTATATGTGGAGCCTTTTTTATTGGACAAGCACTGAGACCCTTCAAACAAAGGATAGCGCTACATTTGAGTGATGTCAATTGTAAAAGAACTCGTAGTGCTTTGTATAAGCACTACTTGGAACATGTAGGAGCACATTTTATTTTTGTAGGGATCGATAGAGTTATAGGTGAAAATATCAGTGTGTGTAGGAAACATAAAATTTTGGATAACAAAGAAAAAACTTGGATACTTAGATTAGGAGCACTACATAAACCTGGGTTAAATGAGAATTTATAATTGGAAAATATATATGAGGAAGGTGTTGTTGTTTGTAATATAATTGATGTATATATGTCTTCAGCTGTGTGCATACGTGTGTGTGTGTGTGTGTGTGTGTGTGTGTGTGTGTGTGTGTGTGTGTGTGTGTGTGTGTGTGTGTGTGTGTGTGTGTGTGTGTGTGTGTGTGTGTGTGTATGTGTGCATATATGGTTGTGTGTATGCATGCATATGTTGAAATTGTTGATTTATATGTTGCGTGAGTATATGTACATTTATATATGTATATTTATTTAAAATATATTATTCATACATATTAATTATGTTTTCTTGTCGGGGTTTGATTTTTGAATGTGTAGGCATATATGTATGTAATATATGCAGGGGCACATATATTGATGTATATGTGAATTTTTATTTTTATTTTTTACTGTCAGCATGTTTGTGTATTCGTTTCTTTTTTTGTATTATATTCATATGGGTATATATACATGAGTGTGCCACTTTAAATTTTTAATTTAGTGTTAGTATTTAAGGGTTCGTCGGCGAGACTTCTGGGTTTATTTAACACTAAAGATGCCAATATGGTGCAACAGGTATGCTTTGTTTGACGTGGGAAATTTATCTGAAAGCAGCTTGACTTTATGGAATAAACTTATTTGAATTTGTCCCTGTGATTCATGCAGTTTGTTGTCTACTGAGTGTACAGGTATGGGGCTGTGAATTGGTGCTGGGTCCAGGTGTTTGTAGTGTATGATTATACCCATGCATACATTTCCAGCCTTTAGAAGTCTATATATATATTTTTATTTTTTTTTAAAGAAATTATGCGAAGAGCAATATATTTGCCCTCTGCTTAACTAAGTGTACAGGCATGCGAACTGGCATTTTTTGAACTGTTTGCACATTGCTAAGCAGTACAAAGGTGTGAGGTGCATTGCTTTCATCAGAGACTTATGATTAAATGACCTATAACTCCAACCCACATTTAGCTGTACTCCAGGTTGGGATTTTGTTTGTTAATCCATCTGGCCTCTGTCCCTGTTTCTGCACTGCTTCATTTTGTGCAAACTGGCTAAAACTTATTAAATAGGTTGTAGACATGTAGCACAGTACACAAATGTGGAATTAATATGAACCATAGAATCATAGGAAGTTACTAGGCTAATGGCCCTAGGGCTCTTACAAGCCTAGCCAAGTTTTACCCTTATTTCTATGATAAGCACCTGTTTCTCCTGTCCAAGAGTGACACAGGTGGAACCTCCGGGGTGAATTTATGGTTACCCCAATCATCCAGATTACATTTGAAGAGGACTGATGAAGTGCTCTGTTTGACATGAAGTGGGAGTCTGTTTCAAAAGTGTGGTAATCTCTGAGAGACAAATATGCCCCTCCAGCAGGTTCTATTAAAGTCACATACGAGGTTAAGGTCTTTGGAGCGAGTAACCCATGGACTGTGTGACTTGCAGATGTGCAGCATTTCCAATAAAAGCAGGGTTAGAAGTTGCCTTCTATGCAAGGCAGAGATCGCCTCCAAGTAGTCTGTATGAAACAGAAGAAAGTGAGAGTGATTTCAGACAATCCACATAGGACAGATGCTGAAGACCTTGAATTTTCCTTGTGAGGAACCTTTGTGGTCTTTCCAATTGTTGCAGGTGCTTGGAAAAGTACATAACAAATGGAGTATTGTACTCAGTTGTTGGCCTGATGAGGAAAGAGTACAGGGAGGTTATAACTTTTTTTTCTGGATGCAGTGTCTTTACTTATGAGATGAGCAATACAGAATGCCCTTCATTCCACTGTGGAGACATGGTGATCAAAGGCAAGGTTGCTGTCAAGCTGTGTGCCCAGGTCTCTCACCACTCAGTGCATACTTAGGGCACAGCTACTGATGTGGTAGTTAGCAGGAACATTGCTCTTACAGAAAGGGATGATAACACATTTATTTTACATTGAGTCTAAGGCCATGGCCTTGGCACCAATCATTTGTTTGTGTAAGACCTTGTAGGATGTTGACATTTATTTATTTATTTTGTTATTTATAATTTATTTTATTTTACATTTGTTTACCGGGAAAGTCCGACTGGACACAGGTCCATTTTCAGAGGTGGCCCGGGGAGAAAAGCTCCACATTACAATACAATACGTGAGAGTAAAATGAAGTAAATCATACATACATATTGCATATATACACATCAGGACAACATACTGGTGATTATATGTGTTACATGTATGTTTGCTACACACAACATGACATCATGCTAGTGATTAACATTTCTTACAGTAGACAATCAGAGGTACATTTTTTTTTCTTTTGCAGTTAAAAGTTTTGTAAGGTAAATGTATACAGGTTTGGAAGCTTTCAGGGGAGAAACTGTTTATACATAGCTGTACCCTGACAAATTCTCTTGGTATGGATTAGCCTGGTGAGTGGCATGAGCATAGCCAGTTACTTAGATAGTGGGTTTTCAGGAGTTTTTTGAATTGACAAAAGGAGGTGGTAGAAGTTATTTGGCTTGGTAGTGTGTTCCAGGTTTTGACAATGGCGTTGACAAAGAGGGACTTACCAGCTTTGTTTTTATGTTTGATGACAGTTATAAGGTTCTGGTTACTAAATCTTAAGGCTCTAGAGTGAATGTGGGGCTGAATTAGGTGCTGGAGTTATCTCAGGAAGGTAGTAGAGTTTGTGCGCTATAGAGAGTTGATTGAGTAGAAGTATATGAGGCAACTCAAGCCAGTTGAGTTGCTTAAGGGATAGACAGTGGTTTGACCTATATGAGGCCTCAGTAGCAAACTTGGCAATCCTGTTGTAGCAAGATTCCATTTTATTCAGATCAGTTTGGCGTAGATTGTCAAGATGGGAGAGGCGTAGAGGAGGGTGGATAGAAGATGAGTCCTTGCGATGGTTACTTTGGTGCGTTTTGTCAAACTATTTGTTCCTTTAGAGGAGACCAAGTTTTTTTATTAACTTTCTTAATGGTTTGTGCTATGTAGATGTTGAACCTCAGGTTATTGTCTATTTCTACGCCTAGCAGTTTAGCCTGTGTGGTTGGACTGATGTTTTCTTTGGAGCTAATGGTGAAATTATTATTTAGGGGAGGAGCTCTGCCAGGGCTGAAAAGAATTGGTTTGTTTTTTGGGGATTAAGAAGAAGTTTGATGTTGGTGAACCAAGTTTCGACTAGGGTGAAGTTATTTTGGGTAAGGATTTGCAGTTCACTAAGGGTAAGGGCAGCACATATGAGGGTAGTGTCATCTACATATTTTACTATTGAGGCAGTTTGAGAGGATGAAGAGATCTGATTTGTATATAGAGAGAACAGCAGTGGGCCAAGGATGGATGCTTGAGGGACTCATATGGTTACTGGCACCAGGGGGTGGCAATTGGTCCTGCAATAGGACTTCTTGCTGACGGGCAGATAAGTAGCTGTTGAACCATGATATAGAGGAGGGACTTATTTAGGTTGGATAGGGTATCAAGAAGCAGATTGTGGTTTACCATGTCAAAGGCTTTTGATAGGTCTAAGAATATGGGAGAAACAAATAGACCTTTGTTTCTGTGGTGGTTAACTATGTTGGTGAATGATAGTAGTGCTGTCGTGGTGCTATGGGAAGGTCTAAAGCCATGCTGGGATATGGAAAGTAGGTTATTATTCTGGAGGTACTGTATTAGTTGAGTATGAACAACTCTTTCTAATATTTTGGATAAAGGTGATAGGATTGCTATTGGGTGATAGTTTGTGAGCTCTAAGAAGTTGCCCCCTTTGTGCAGTGGAATTATATATGATGTTTTCCATGAAGTGTGGACTTTGCATTCTGAGAAAGATCTGTTTATGACATTATTTGGAGATTCTATGACTGCTCTCAGTTTGCAGTAGACCTTTGTTTTTTGCTTGTACTTTGCTGAAAAAGATTACAGGTCCCAGGACTGCTCCTTGTGGAACACCACTGGTTACAGGTTTGCTGTTAGAGATGGATTCCTCTAATTTGACTATGTGGGTTTTATCAGTGAGCCAGTCAGCGACCCATCTAACAATATATGGGTTTATACCAAGTTGGGTGAGTTTGTCAATGATGCCTGAGTGGGGGATAGTGTCAAAAGCCTTGGCTACGTCTATGTAGGCTGCATGTCTGGATTTCCCCTTGTCCATGGCCTTGGTGACTGTCTTGAAGAAGTCCACCAGATTTGAAAACAGACATGATCTCCCCTTGACAAATCCAAACTGACTAGGGTCACATGTTTGGAGATTACTTATACCTTTGTTAATAAGGTCCATGATGATTCGCTCTTTGGCCTTGCACAAAAGGCTAGTCAAGCTAATAGGTGTATAGATCCCAGGGTCAGTGGAAGCACCACCTTTCTGCACTGGGATAACAGTAGCAGTTTTCCATTCAGCTGGGACAAAGCCGGTGTTTATACTATGACTGAAAGAAAAAAAAAAAAAAGAGATTGTACCCAATGATTTGGCAATTCTTGTTGGAGCCCATGTAGGACACAGCCTGGGATGTTGCCAGGTCCCACAGATGCTGTGTTTTTGACCTTAGAAAGGGTATTTATGACCTGTTCTTTAGAGACACAAGGTAGGGGACAGGTGTTAGGGCTATTATGGGGTATGTGTGACGGGAACAAGGGAGAAGTTTTCACAGAACCTGTCTGCTAACAGGTTAGTTATGCCCATAGTCTCAATAAATGTGGCATTAACTACCTATTCGGCACAAATCTGGGCCTTACCTTTTAGGTTACGGATGTAACTAAAGAATGCCTTATGGTTGTCCTTAGTTGAGATAGCTAATTTAGATTTGCAATTTCCTTTACAGGATTTCACAAGAAGTCTTATTTGCTTGTTTAAGCTGAAGGGGGAGAGTTTCTCATTTAGGACTTGCTCCTGCTTACTCTTAGCAATTTCTTCCTCTTATTGTGAAGCATGTTAATGGCAGTTGTTCACCAGGCATGTCTGCTCTTCCTTGAGGAGCTTGTTTTGGTCCTATTAGGTACAGCTGAGTCAAAGTAGGATACAGATGTTTGTATAAAGCATTAGTTTTAAACTCAGCATAGTCGTTAGTTCCATCTGAGGGGGAGGTGCAGTAAAAGATATTTATATCATCCCATAAGAGATTATAATCTGCTTTGGAGAAATGTTTTAGTTTAGTTACTGCTGGGGGGGTCAGGTGTGATAGTTACTTCGAATGAGACTGATTTGTGGTCAAATCTCACCAGGGAAGCTCACATAGTGGGGGTGCTATAGTGGTCTCCCATACTGGTAAGCACCAAATCCAGGATGTTGGCACCTCTTGTGGGGGTGTCAACCAGCTGTAGTTAATGAAGTTGAGGAACCTTTGGGCAAGTGAATTTGAGCACAAGTAATTTAACCAGTCAATGCATGTATAGTTAAAGTTGTCCAAAACCATGGTGTTCAGATGTATCTTGCTAGACACATGTAGAACCAAATAGGCAGAGTGGGTATTCTGATTCATGAAGGGGGTTCTGTAGCTGGCAATAACTTGAACAGGTGTCCTACCAACAGTTACCTGCACCTGAGGTATCTCCAGGCGATTATCCTGTTTAACCAATCTGGAGGTATATTTATCTTTAATGAATATTGATACACTGTCTTCTTTAGTTTTCACACCTTCTGTTTGTGGTCTGAACATGTGGAAAGAGGTGTAACCTGGTATGGCTGGGGTGCTTTCCATAGCTCTCAACCTTCCATCGCCAAAATGAGGAACACTTGCTTTCATAATGTGGAACAACACATACTAATGGCTTACTAACAACTTCAACTAGGAAGGTCATAGGATGGTTAAAATATGCTGGTTTTACTTATAAAGAAGATCCTTTAATGAATCAATATGATTAATTTCTATTTACCAAGGATTTCACTTAAAACAATTCCTAACACTGAATGTGTGACAGACTCTTTCAAAGTGAAACTTTGAGGAACTTCGAGGAACATGAACTTTTTAACCCCCCCCCCCATTACTTTCCTCATAATGAGGTACACTTGAGAGATATGGACTGCTTTGCACAGCCTTGAACCAGGTCTCTGTGACTGCACAAATGTTTGCATCTTCCAAGTTGAGAACTGCTTCCAGTGAGTGCAGTTTCAGGTTAAGACTTGTAATGTTTAGCAGCATAACCTTGAGATTGTTTTTAGATGAAGATTTTACATTGAAAATTTTGCCCTTGAGACACTGCCCAATAAAGGCACTATGGGTTGGCAAGAGCATTAGCCAGCAGCTGAAATCCCAGCGGTGACAGATGACGACCATCTCTGGCAAAGCATCGAGGTCTGTCAATCATGATATCCCAGGCTGACAGATACTGGATCCCCCTTAGAATGACAGAGAGCACACCTGCAATACCAGGCGACAGCTCTTACCACACTTTTTGGCCACCAGACCAGGACCAAAACACTAAAGGTGGAGGTGTATCCACATTCACCAAGGATATTCACAACACCAGGCTAGTTGCCCAACACAATGCTTCTGAAATTCTCCAGGTGCAACTAAACTAACACTAGGTAAGACTGCAATCCAAATTGTAGCTTGCTACAGATCTCCCACCATGCCCCAATATTCTCACTACACCTTTCTAAACATACTGGAAAATATTAAGACACAACCAAACACCCTAATACTGGGTGATTTCAACTACCCTGCCATTAACTGGGAAAACTACTCATTTACCAACACATTTGCCCAACAGTTCTTGGAATTCATAAATTCCAATGCCCTGGATCAACTAATCCTTAGTCCTACCAGGGGCTCCCTCCAATATCCTAGACCCGGTCATGACCAACATGGGAAATAAATGCTCCACACCTATGGTTACCCCCTTGTTGGTCAGGTCTGACCATAAGCTAACCACCCTTGACATCTACATCCCACCCCCACCCCCCAGTAAGGAAACCTCCGTAAAAACTTATCCAAAGTCAACTTCATGTTACTCAAGTCAGAAGTGACAAACTTTATGACACCCATGCAGATAGGATCTGAAAGTTTGACTGCTGAATCCTACACTAAGGCACTGTATGAGCACATCCACTTGTGCATGAATCGTGCCATCGCAAATAGAACCAAGATGCTCTCCTCCAAAAAATGAAGCCAGTCTGGTGGTCCCTTGCCATAAACAAACTTTACAACAAAAGGAAGAAACTGTCACAGAAGAGAGGAAAATCCCAGGGTGCAAAAACTCCCTTATCAGTCTCAGTAAGAAGCTAAGATCTCTCATAAAATCCTGCAAAGCTAGTTACGAAAATAAAATTGCCAAAGAGTCCAAAGACAACTACAAGGCATTCTATAGCTATGTCAAGAATCTAAATGACAATGCTCAGATTTGCTCTGAGCTACAACAGAATGGCATTAAATATACTGATCCCAAGGATATTGCCAATATCCTGGTAGATTGATTCAGTGCAAAGTGCACCCCATAAAGGGCCCATATGAGAAAGAGGTTAATAATAATATAGCACAGATAGACTCACAGTCTGTAAAACATAACTTGTTACTAGTTCACATCCAAAATATCTGCTTATCTCAGTATTAGAATCCTGAACACCATCACACAAGCTGACTGTCTTAGTCCTTTGAGTCACAGAAGCAGTTTAACAGAAAGGGGATCAGGAAGACATGCTGGAGGAATAATTTACTACACGCGCCCAGCACATGCATCCCACATCAAAAAAAAAAAAAATCAGTAAAGAAAGGGCACAAGGGCAGTAAATTGACTGAACTGACTGCAGCATTTGAAGAACAGAAGCTTTATACATAGAGGATATAACAAACAAGTAGTGCACAACACTATAACTATGGCAGGTGAATTGAGAAAAGATAGGGGTAGACCGTTCTACCATAAAAAACTAAACATCAATAATGTGAATAGCTATGAAAGGACGAATGTGGAAAATCTTAAATCACAGAGGGAAGGTACCTTCCCCTGTCGGACATGCATCAGTGCTGTAGGCAAAACGAAACCGACACTGCGTGAGCGATAGAGAACATCTATACTATATAAATAAAAGAGAAGAAGATGCCACTAACGCTTTAGCAAAACACGTTATGGATAAAGGGTCTACACATCATTTTAAGTTCAAAGTTTTAGAATTAGTTAAGGTTGACAGTAGATTAGGGAACGTCAGGAATCGTACAGAAGAGCTAGAGAACAGGTGGATTCTTAGACTTCAGGCACACATACATGGTTTAAATGATAAAATTACTTTAAAACCTTTTTAGCAGCTAAGGCTTTTTAATTATTATTAGTGTTAGTATAAAAATTATAAATGTAGAGTTTATCACCTAATATTGAAGTCTGAAGAAGCGTTACTCTAACGTGAAAGCGCTTACTGTTTGGTGCAGTTCTGCTATAATAAAGGTTTTTTTCCATACAAGACTCGTGGATTTCGTGCCATTGGTGTGCCTTTGAGCCTATTTTGCTGTTTGCAGAAAGGGGATCATTCATCACACGATCACCTGCATAAATATGTACATTGCTATTCCTCAGTTACCTAACACATGCAATGTAGGATCAAATTCTGTATTACTGTCCTGAGACTGTGTGGCATACTGTGTGAAATGCTCATATAGCAAAGATGAGTTACTGTTATGGCAGTTACAAAGGGTCACTGCTGTTAGAGGGGTGATGGAAAACCCCATGTTCAATTAGGATGCACACTAGTCTGACTATCATTTAACCTCATATTCTATCATCTCACTTGAATGATGTACCAGTAATCTGTTGCAGTAGGATTGCATGAATATTCCATGCATGAGGCCTACTGATTACAATGGAAACAAGATAGTGGAATAGGTGTCTGTAATTCCATGTGGATATACTCTCTGTCCAAATAGCCCACTATAGTTACTTGCATAATGTACCAGCTCTACAGCTACAATGACATAATAATCCAGTAGAATACTGTATAGGTTACAGATTTACCTTGCAAATGTAGCAGTGGACACAACTGTAGTCCAAGGCTGACTCTGTCTGCTGCAAGCAGTACACAGCCAATACATGGATAGGTACAGGGTGTGTGAGTTACCTGGCATCAATTTTAATATATGAATGTCAGTAGGAGTAAGGTATTAGTCCTGAGGTTCCGAGGTTGTCAGTGAATGTGCTATGCATTGTGTCTCTTAGCCAAAGCCAGGGCATACAGAGCACACCTACATCTGTCTACAGGGACATCAACAGGAGGTTCCTCCTCTGAATCCTCTTGTGATTGTGGCTGTGGTGACCTAGGCACTGATGGGGGGCTGTGTATACCTTCTCTTTGCTGATCCTGCTGCAGGTGTTTCCACAGTATCAGACTGTGTAGCATAGCACTTACAGTGAATATTTGTGCACTTGTGTGTGGAGTATACTGCAAGGCTCCACCAGATATATCGAGCACCAGAACCATGATTTCAGAAGCACAAACACATGCTTTATGATGTTCCTAGTTTGTGCGTGTGGCTCAATATTGCATTCTTCTTTGGGTATGTGTGCATTTCTGATGGCTGTTATCATCCATGCTTCCAGGGCATAGCCGGCATCCCCCAGTAAATGGCCCTGTGGGATGTCCCCCCTAGCAAACATCTGGTACTGCTGTGATGTGTGCCAGATCTGAGAGTTGTGATAACTGCCAGTGTTGCCAGCACACACATTCATGATAATCTCCTGGGCATTGCACGGGTCTTGGCAGTTGGTTATGTGGTATCCCTTGATGTTAACGTACATTCTACCCTGCTCACCAGGTAGTGCCTTGATGTGTACATGAGTGCAATCTGTAGCACCCAGTACTTCAGGCTAGAGTGCTACATGGTAGAACTGTTGCATATTGCTGGCCCTCACCTCAGGGGAAAGGGAAAAAGATATGTGCTCACTGTCATGTAGAGCATGTGGAGTATCCTAGATGCCTGTGACACCCCATCATGTCCACAGTTGGTTTAGAAAAGTACCCATAGCTAGTATCCTAATGGCTACACATACCTTAGTTTCAGCTGGGATGGATTCCCCTCTGTTAGTTCTGGCTCTGAGTTGAGGGTGGCAGAGCTGACTGAGTCCTTGTAATATGTCCCTCTCCACCCTGTAGTGCTCTACAATCTCCAGCTCATGTAGATCCTGGAAGGTCACCCTGGTGTCAACATCTTCTCCTTCTTGGCCTAGGCCTATTGTCAACAACACCAGCAACACTTACTTCAGCATCTAGCACATACAGATGTAGAATAGCTGAAGCAGCCCCTAGTACTATCTCAGTTAGAATTTCCAAGTCTGTACTTCAGTTGTTCAGAGTGTAGGGTGTATGCATACTTTATACAGTTCTGGAGTAGGTCCACCATGTGTGATTGGCTAATTATGATGCAGTTCACCTGCTCAGGATATAATTGTCATGATTTAAAGGCCCTACTTTAGTGCATGAAGCTGTGCTGTGTGCAGTGCCATGCAGCATACTTATGCAAAATGGTATATTATTATTGAATACATCCAATTTCCATTAATACCTGTCTACCTCATGACTGGTCTGATTGTGCAAACAAGCTAAGCTACTCCCAAACCATTTGCAACAAGCGGTGTGCTGTGCAAACATGAGCACTAAGCACAAAAAACTCCTAAAACTGACTTGACACACCCCCTGATGTCATCTACATCCAGTGAAAATGTGCATACCATGTAGGAGCCTGCACAAAGTGGATATCCGTACACAGTTGCTCCCTTTTACAAGTTAACACATCTATGGCATTTACCCCTCATTTGCATAATATTCATGTTGACAGCCTAGAAACTACATTGTTCATAGCTGTGTATGCTGGTTAACAGCATGAAAGCACGATTGTGCAGTCCTGTTGCAAGGTCTTATAGTACTTTTGTCTAGAATACATTATACAGTATTCTTTTAAATCTTTTATTTTTAGTTTTATGTTAAACGTGTTTGTCTATGACATAATTCCTGCTGTTTTCAGACATCCACGGTGTCTGATTTCAATAATTATGTATGGGATCTTACCTTTTCAGGAGAATTATGTCCATAGTTGTAGAGTTTTACATCCCCTTCTTTTAGTGTAGACTCCTATACATGGAAAATGTCTGCATATACTACTAACATGGACATGGAGTCTACACAGAAGCATTATGGGTTGTTGGATTGCTCCACCTAGTTGATTTGAATAAAATTCAGCTATTTACGCCAAAATTTGCATTGCACGAAAGGTTCCGTAGTTGCGCATGCATGTGTGTGATTGCATACTGCTACATGGAGTTTATTGAATATAAAATTGTTCACACCTGTGTGCAGGGGAAAAAATTCATGTAAGCTTTATTCAATTTCCCTTACAATTTATACATTTTTTTAAATATCTCAACAACCAAGTAATACAGACAGAACTCCTTAGCCTCATACAAAATTTCTCTGTTGGATGAATTAAATACTGCTGACATACTGTATGTCTGTAACTTGAGTAGTTGCTGAGATAATGTAAATTGTTTACAAAATATTACAGATGTAATAGTTACTCCCTGAGATTCATGAACAGTATTTGTCCATGCAGGAGCAGTGTAGCTGCTCCTGCACAGAATATGGCTGCCGAGCGACCTAGGAACATGCTGTATTGATGTACACGAGTGAGCTGACACTGTTCCTGCACAGAAACACATGTGGGATGCTAATTACCTAATTTGCTGGAGAAAACCATGCAAATGAGGTAAAACAGTGATCCAGGAAGCAGGCAGGTAGCCGTGCAGGAACAGTGTAAGCTGCATAAATGAATTTGAACACTAGCTGAATACATTTCTGCAATAAATAAAACAGAGCCATGACAACTCCAATAAAAGCTTGTACTCTAACCTGTAGGCATGCCAATGGCCAGATATATGGCCATTGGTATCTTAAAGTGTTTGCTTTATTAAAAAATAAAAGTTTATTATTTTATGGCCGATGTCGGCTATTTAAGGATAGGGAAGCACCGTGGAAACAGGATCATGGGGAAAATACAAAAATAAATAAGAAAATTCCATTTTAGGGAAAAGCTGCATTTTGCCATTATAGTCAGTGGCAAGCAGAATCAAAACAATGGCAGGAAACAGTGGTTGCTAAGGGGGAAGGCTCATGTGTAGTTCAGTAACTATGGATTAAGGAAGTGGGGTATGTAAATGAGGGGACTTATACGGAATCACAAATTTCTTCTAAGTGTCACACTGCACCTAACCGTGTAGGTACTGTAACACCATCTTGTAGGCAGGAGGAGCAACTAACATGAAAAGGGTGTGTGTCATGCTTGCTGTAAGTACATTGGAGCTCCTTTGCCTGGGTTTGTGCTTAGCTAAAAACAGCTAAGAGAGAGAGTGTGTATGAGGCTGTATACACTTATCCCATGAACTGAGGAGCATGTTCGTGCCCAGGGGATGCCATTTCTTGCTTTTTACAGTAGTTAAATGGGTCTGGGCAGTACAACAGGGCTTAAACCTGAAGGATATAGGAACAGAAAAAGGAAATAACAGAACAAGGTAAATGCAGTACAAATCAGCAATATGGGATACTGCAACTCATAATGGGCCATTGAAAACGCTCAATAATACAGCCGGCAGGTGGCTGCATAGCTGAAAATGAGAGGAGATGTCAAAAGAATAAAAGGCAACAGTACAATAAAGGAGAAATGAAGTAGAAATCACTACTATGGGACTCTTGCAACTCACAATGGGCCAGGCAATGCACACAATAATACAGCTGCTAGGTGGCTGCATAGCTGAAAATGGGAGGAGATGTAATAAATAAATAAATAAATAAAGGGCAACAGCACAATAAAGGAGAAATTAAGTAGAAAGCACTAATATGGGACTCTTTTAACTTACAATGGGCCATGCCAAGCACACAATAATACAGCTGGCAAGTGGCTGCATAGCTGAAAATGGGAGGAGATGTAAGCAAAAAACAATTAAAAAAGGGCAACAGCAGAATAAAGGTAATCATGCAGAAATTACCAGCAATGCCTGTAACACTCACAGTGGCCAAATCAAAGCCATAAGTAATATAGGTGGCAGCTGGAATATACCATAGTCAGCCAATCATACAGGCAGCATCTGCAGCACAATAGTATAATGTATGGAAATACCTTACAATTTGTTTTTTTCCCACAAACTCTGCACCACTGGTGTATATATGCGGGGGAATTTTAACTGGAAAAGTGTTAGGGGTGGCCATTGCTTTGAACCATCAGTATGTGATAGAGGCTGATGGTGGAGAGGAGGATAATGCTGACAACCACCACAGACCAAGGAGGAGAAGAATGTTCAGATGCAGGCTACCTACCAGTGACTACATGAACTGGAGATAGCAAAGTGCTACAGGGTGGACAGAGATGTACTTCAGCAAATCACTGAGCTGTGCTGGCCTCAACTCAGAGCTAGAATCAACAGAGAGGAACCCATCCCAGTAGATACCAAGGTATGTGTAGCCTTAAGAATTCTAGCTACAGGTACTTTCCAAAGACCTACTGGGGATATCTTGAGGGTCTCACAGGCATCTGCATCCAGGGTACTCCACCAGTTCCTGAATGCCATGCTACCACATGTCGGTGAGCACATTTACTTCCCCAACACCCATGAGGAGAGGACCAGCAATATGCATCTCTTCCACCATGTAGCAGAATACCCGGAGGTATTGGGTGCCATAGACTCATGCACATCCACATCAAAGTACCACCTGGCAAACAGGGTAGGGTCTACATAAACTGCAAGGGCTTTCCCTTCATCAACTGCCAGGTTGTGTGCAATGTCCTGGGCAATAGCATGAATGTGTGTGCTTGCAGCCCAGGAAGCTATCAGTACACCCACATCTGGCATTCGTCACAGCTGTACCAGGCATTTGCCAGTGAGGGCATTCCATATGGCCATCTGATGGGGATGTTGGCTAGGCACTGGAGCAATGGATGATGACACCCATCAGAAATGCACACATACCCACACAAAAATGCCATAATGAGGCACGCGCACAAACCAGGATAATTATAGAACATGTGTTTAGGATGCTCAAGTCACGGGTCCGCTGCCTTGACATATCTGGGGGAGCCTTGCAGTACTCTCTAGCCACATGTGCACACATGTTCATAATATGTGCCATGCTACACAATATGATCCTGCAGAAACAGCTGCAGCAGTAACAGCATGGGGAATGGCCACAAAGCCCACCACCATTGAAAAGGTCCCAACAGGCACAGAGGGACTCAGAGGAGGAGGCCCCTGAGCCTGTTGCATAGACAGATGGAGGTGTGCCCAGTATGCTCATGCCTTATCAAAGAGGCAATGCATAGCACACAAACTGACACTGTAGGGATCCCAGGGACTGACACCTCTCTCTGACTTGCACACACAGTAAAATGGATGACATACATATCACATTACCTGTAACTTACCATGTATAGGCAGTGTACTGTGCGCATCCAACATAGGCAGCCCTCAAGCACTGTCCTCATAACTGCTGCAACCACAAGGTAAGTCAGTCTTCTTAACAATAAATGAATGAAATAGTATGTTCTGCTAGCATATCTATGGTAATTCTGCATGTATGCAAGAGAATGGGGTGGCCTACTGGGATAGCAGCACACACCTGACAGCTATGTGGGATGCCAGGAAATGTCTGGCCAAAACTGGCCTCCACACACTTTGCAGTAGTACCCAAGGTGGCAAATTCCACTGTAGTGTAGGTGTGGGACAACTAAGTGAGGGATTATAGGTCACAGGCATGAATGTCAGGGTGGGCATCCCATAACCACCCCTCACACCCATACAGCAAGTCAGCTGTAGAAAACCACAGATAAATGTCTGGTAAAGGCACACAAATGGTGGTAATGTTGAATTAACCCCCTACAGACTTACACAGTGATAGCACAGCAAGACCCACAGTTTCAGTAAGGCTGTGAAGGGTAAGAAGTCTGAAAGTGAAATGTATGGCAGTACAATCTGACCTGGGCTCTTTACTAATATGCCTCCAGTCCCCAAGACAGGGCACAATAGTATGGTAAATGGAACCAAAATGTAAAGCAAATATCAGCACAGCCTATGCAAATGAGTACAGTGGACAGGTGTGCCCCCCCATATACCCACACAAATGCAGTAACATATATGTTTGCATGGAAATAGCAGCATAGCACACATTGGTAGGGCTGTACCAATACACATGAAAACATGTTGTCTGTCCACAATATGCAGGGGTCAATGAGCTATGTGTGGTTAATACTGTCTTGATCTGGCCAGCACATTCTCCTGGCAGTCATCTTGTACTGCCCTAGGTACAGTGCTGCCTTTGACAGGGCCATGTGCAGATAACTGCAGTGCCAACTGCTATGCATGTCAGTGACACCCACTGCTCTGCCAGTGACATACCTGGAAGTCACAGTGCTATGTGATATGCTACACATATTAGTGACATCTTGAAGGATGTGTAGCAGAGTTGTCAAGTCTTTTGTGAATATAAGGGTTGTGTGGTACTGTTGACAGTGGTCATTCTCAATAATCCTTTTTCTTATGTTTGCTTTTACAAATAATGGACATGCCTGCACAGTTGAATGCACTCTGTACCCACACTCATAACTCCCAACCTCTGACAGCAAGATGTCTGGACAAGGGCAGAAAGAAAAGTGAAACAGAGGCACAATGACAGGCATGTGTTGTAAATATCACCCTTACATACTGAGAAAGTTGGTAGAGTGAGGGGTTTGCAGTAGTAGGAATTGTCTAAAGGTTATGTATTTGGAAACAGTAGTGTCTGTATTATTTTGTAACATCACACTTCAATTATATGTAACTAACTTGCCATAAAAACACAATGTTATGTAGAAAGGATGAAACTTCCAGCCAAACACCTGGACAACCTGCCAAAAAATGTACAGGTCAGAGGTATGTACACACAAGGATATGAAATCTCAGGTTAGAAAGATACCACACAAGTAGGAGATCCCCAGCCAGTATATCACCAGGTTGCTAGACTGTTCACACAGCTGTGTGTAATTACTACACTGGTTGTAGCCACACCTCACAAATGGCCTTGTTGGGCAAGAATTTACATAGTTGCCCTCATAATATTGGTCTATGCATCATACAACTACTATTTGTGTGTGTGTGTTGTGTGTGTGTGTGTGTGTGTGTGTGTGTGTGTGTGTGTGTGTGTGTGTGTGTGTGTGTGTGTGTGTGTGTGTGTGTGTGTGTGAGACCATAGGTCCAAGTATTAGGAGACTCTTCCCACTCAGTACACTTTATATTGCCCTACTTCACAAGATCTGTTGCTTTCATTCACCTTAGAAGTACCATTGGACACCAATCACCCCTATAAGCTCTGTAGTGCCTGTGATAACTGCATAACACTATAGGTAGAGGTTATAATCTCAATACTGGCAAGTGTGTGTGTGTGTGTGTGTGTGTGTGTGTGTGTGTGTGTGTGCGCATGTGTGTGTGACAGTTGTGTATGTGAGAGTGAGGGTGTGTGTGTTTGTAGGTGAAACAGGTTTAGGCTATTCCCACTCTCAACACTTCCCAGTGCCCCACTTTATCATTCATGCTGATATCATTCCCCTTACTGGCAACTTTGGAAAGTTGTCAGCTCAATAAGCTCTGTAGCATGTGTGATACCTGTGTAACACAATAGTACAAATCACTAGCTAGATAGGGGCTCTAATCTCAATGCTGGCAGATGAGTATGTGTGTATGTTTGTAAAAAGAAGTATTTTGATAAGTCTCCCACCCACTGCCCTACTTTATCACTCCCGCTAGTGTCATTCCCCTTATCAGCACCTTAGGTCAGTTATCAGTCCAGTAAGCTCTGTAGCTCATGCGATAACTGTGTAACTCTATAGTGCGAATGACTAGATAGGCAGGGGTTCTGCTCTCAGATCTGGCAAATGTGTGTGTGTGGGTGTCTACGTGTGTATGTTTGTAGGAAGAAGTATTTTGACAAGTTACCCACCTACTGGCCTACTGTATCTGTCATGCCAATGTCACTCCTCATATAGGTTCATAGGTGTGTACTAGGCAAATGGCCCTGGAACCCTTACAAGCTTAGCCCATAGAAGTCCCCTGCCTGCTATTGTGCCACTTGACATTAGTTTCCAGTGACCTATCAAGTAGAGCCACTGCAGTGATTCCTTGGGTGAACTTTTTGTTACCCATCCACTCATCAAGATCTCTCTGGAACAGGGTCATCTATGTGCTTTGCTTGACATGTATGGGAAGTCTATTCCAAGGCATGTGCAATTTCTGGGTGAGGAACCTGTCCCTCCAGCATGTTGTGTTGATTGTGGTAATGAGGTTGAGGTCCCTGCAGTGTGTGGTGCATTGACATTGGGATGTCTTTAGATGTAGCATCTGTAAAAGAGCTGGGTCAGACATGGCTGTGCAAGTCAAGCAGAGATCACCTCTAAGTTGGTGATATAAGACAGAATAGCTAGAGTCTTTTGAGTTTGTCTATGTAGGACATGTGTTTAATGCCTAGGATCCTCATTGTGAGGTACTTCTGTGGCCTCTCCAGCTGTTGCAGGTGTCTAGTGAGGTACATGCCAAATGGGTCATTATACTTGATGTTTGGTGTAATGAGGGAAGAATACACAGAGATGATGACCTTCTTCTTCCTATATGCAAAACCCTTGGTAATTAGATGTGCCACATAGAAGGATTTCCTGACCACAGTGGCAATGTGGTGGTTAAAAGAGAAGTTGCTGCCAACCTGTGTCCCCAGATCTCTTATAAAGCCTACAGTGTTCCCATTGATGTGGTACTTAGTGAGAACTGAGATTTTACCAAAGGGGCTGATGATACATTCTGTGGTGTTTAGCTTCAATCCATGGTTTCCTCACTAGTCAGTGGTCTCAGTGAGGCCTTTCTTAGGATGTCTGCATCACTTGTGGAGTTAATGATTGCTCCCAGCTTGCAGTTGTCTGTGATCTTGGTCAGTCAGAGTTCCTTTGTGTTGGCCTGGACTCCTGAGAAGTACATGCTGCACAGGAGAGTACCCAAGACTGATCCCTGTGGGACTCCACTAGTGACTGGCTGGCAGTCTGAGTTGGAGCTCACTACTTTCACACTGTATGTTCTATCTGTGAGCCAATTTGCATGCCCCCGCTAGTGATATAGGGGTCGATGCCTTTTTGGTGGGTTCATCCATAATTCTTGACTGAGGAATGGTATCAATAGCCTTGGCCAGAATGATGTAAGCTGTATGCAGTGCCTTACTGTCATACGCAACCCTGGTGACTGACTCAAAGAAGTCAACCAGATTGAGCAGGCATGATCTCCCTTTCACAAAGCCAAACTGTGTGGGGTCCAGAGTTAGGGGATTACCTATATGTTTGTTGATCAGGTCCCTGATAATGCACTCCATAGCTGTACATATCAGACTTATCAGGCTACTGAACTGATAATTCCCAAGGTCTGTAATTGCCACACCTTTATAGAGAGGGATGACTGTAACAGTGCACCATTTGGGAGGGACAAAGCCAGAGGTGAGGCTGTGACTGAACGGGGCACACAGATGTGGTGCCAGATATCTTTGTAGTTTATGTAGAACACAGCCAGGGATAATTTGGGGTCCCATGGAAGCTGTATTCTTGCCTATGGACAATGCAGGTGTAACCTGGGTGGCAGTAATCCTGGGTGCATGGCATTCTTCTGGCATTTTGATTGTTCCCCTAGGGAGGTGGGAGGGGTAAAGCTGGCATTGAATGTGTTAGCAAGAATGTTGGCAATAGCTGTTGGTTCAGTATAGGAGGTAGCATTGTGCAGTTACTCAGAGCACTTCTGGGTATTGGCGTGGAGGCTCTTGATATCACTAACAAAGTATTTGTGATTGTCAGTGTCTGCTGCAATTCTGCCATCATATGTAGCTTTAGATGATTTCATGAGGGATCTCAAGTTATTGTTGAGGCTAATAAGGGAGTTTTACCACTCTTGGGACTCTACCTTTTTTTGCAACAGTTTCTTCCTTCTGTTGTATAGGTTATTAATGGCAGGGGACCACCAGATTGGCCTCCAGTTTGCAGAAAGTGTCATTGTTCTGTTGGGTATGGCTAGTTCCATTCATTGATGTAAGTTTGTACAGTGCACTTGTGTATGATTCAGCAGTCATGCAGGTATATTCCATTGGCATGGGTGCTGTGAAGTTACCCACCTCTGTTTTTATGAGTTCAAATTCAGCTTTGGAGAAGTTTTTCAAGGTGATGACCTTTATGGGGGTGTGGGTGAGATGTGGATTTCCATGGTTATTACTCTATGTTGGACCTGCCCAGGTAGCACTTCACTACTGTTGTCAAGCAATGGTCCCATATGTTAGTAATCAACACCGGTTAAGGATGTTTTTTAATCTATTGGGTGTCAGAATGAGCTGGTCCAGGGCATTGGAACTGATGAATTCCAGGAAGTGTTGGGCCAGTGTATTGGTGCCTGAGTATCTTACCCAGTTGATGCAGGGATAGTTGAACTCTCCTTGCATGAGAGTGTTGGTTTGGACCTTGATAATTTCCAGGGTATTGAGGAATGTAGATTGAGAGTCTAGGGATATGGATGTGGACCTATAGCAGGCTATGACCTGGATTGCACTATTACCTAATGTCAGTGGTGCCTGAAGTATCTCAGATGCATTATGTTGTGATACTACTTTGGATGTGTGCATATCTGTTATTAATATGGAGACACCGCTGCCTTTGTAGCTGTGGTTCATGTTTTGAGGCTGACAGGTGTGAAATGAGTTATAGGCTGGTAGTGCAGGGGTGCTGTCTGCTGCTGTAAACCAGGTCTCTGTTACAGCACAAATATCAGTCCTCTTCATTTTGAGGAGTGCTTTGAGTGGCTGCATCTCGAGATGTAGATGTCTTGTGTTGAGCAGCATGACCCTCAGATTGCATATATGTATTGCTGTTACGATGGTAATTTCATTTGGAACACCACCTAAAAAGGCACTATAGGGGTGGCAAGACACTTAGCTAATACCTGGAAACCCAGGGGTGACAGATGCAGGCCATCTCTGGCAAGCCATCGCAGTCTGTTACTCATGTCATCCCAAGCAGACAGATATGGGATCCCATGAGAGTGACATCAGACACTTAAGCCAACTGTTGAAGTCGATCATTTGTTGTTTGTACTGCAGTATCATTCTGGGTGACAGTAGTATACTGCTCAGGGCTACTGTCATACCTGCCTGGCCCACATAATGTGAGAGCTCCACCATGTCTCTTTTCATATAGTCCATGGAGGTACATCTCAGGTCATTCACACACACATGGACAATGACAGAGTGATACTTGTACTTGTTGTAAAGTGACCTGACTGGGTGTGTTATGTGTTGGATTCTGGCACCTGATGGACAGCTGACTGTTACCTCCTGTGTGTTCAACCTAGTGAGTGGGACATCTGTGTGTCTCATTGATTCACATATGATTAGTGTATCAGGCAAGGCGTTTGGCCTTTGGGGCTTAGGTTGAGGGGCACACTGTGTAAGTGAGATATGTGTCCTGTGATTTGTGCTGTGTTGTGGTGGTTGAGTGGGTGTCTGTCTTGGTGGTCTCTGCTGTTTGGGTAAATGTCTATTGAGTGCCTCTGTGAAGGTGGGTTTGTGGTTATTGTTTGTATGTCACAGCTGTAATAATGGGTGTTCTGCAGGCATATGTGTTCCATGTGGTGTGTTGCAGGTGTTGACCCTTTTCCTCTTGACCAGCTAATCCAGTCTTTGCTAGAGAGTGCATATCTTCCAATTTGGAAATATAGGGGTAGCTCTCACAAGTCTGAGTGTTGGGAGTTTAGAGGATAGGGCTGTCTGTGTACATGAGGCAGTTGCAATAGTGCCGCAAAATTCCCAAGTGCAGCAAGTTAATGTGCAAAAGCACAAAGAACTGCATTTTAATCATGCCAGGAGGGGCAGTCATAACTACTAAGTACTAGAGCTAATTCCATGAGGAACAACTACTGCTGATGACTTTCAGGTGTGCTAGAATCATTAATAAAAATAACTGTTGAAGTGCAAAGCTATTAAGCTATTTGAAGTGCAGGAGTGACAGAACTAGCAAGATCTAAGGGGAAAAAAAACGGAAGGCAGACTTTCTGGCACCTGTAACAGTTTAGCTCAGCTGTGCAGTTATCAGCACCTATGGTCAATTATCAGCCAGTAAGCTCTGTACCACATGTGATAACTGCATAATTCTATAGTAGAAATTACTAGATAGGCAGGGCAAGTGTGTGTGGGAATCATATACTGTGTGTGTTATACCATTTTGAGTTGTATACCACCCTGTAAACTTCCCATCACCCTACATTACTAGGCTTGCTGATATCATTCACCTTAGAAGTACCTTGGGGCTAAGTGAAATTATGTAAGCTCCATGGCATGTTTGATAACTGCATGACACTATAGTAGAAATAACAAAATAGGTAGGGGTTCTACTCTCACTACTGGCAACTGTTTGTGTGAAAATCATATACTGTGTGTGTTATACCATTTTTAGTTGTGTACCACCTTGTAAACTTCCCATCACCCTACTTTACTAGTTCTGATGATGTCATTCACCTTAGTAGTACCTTGGGACTGAATGAAATTATGTAGGTGTCGTGGCTCATCTGATAACTGTGTAACACTATAGTAGAAATGACTAGGTAGGTAGTGGTTTTAATCTCAATACTTGCAACTGTGTGTCTTTGGTGAAGATCATATCCTATTTGTCTGATACTGGTTTGTCTACCATCCATACCTGATTACCACCTCCCAATGGAATTATTTTATACAGCGTGGTAATGGCATCTGCCTCACATGTAGCATGTTAAACCACTGTGCACACCATACCAGTCCTCTATACAGGTCTCTATGGAATACCAGATGTTTGGAACCTATATGTGATCTGTGTCCCTTAACAATGCCCATGTATTTGATATTATTGCCAAACTGGCCACAGTGAGTGTAGTGACACACATGCCAGCATTAGGCATCATACTGAAACATCATGCTGATACAACATCTGCTACACTATCACTTGTCCAGGCTTATAAAAGCAATACATGACTCCACATCCTATTTCTGGTGGGTTATCTCACCATCCATGATGGCATTCAGAACATTACGTGTTGTAAGAGGTAGTGTGTTATGTCCCATGCATGTAATCTACTTGGGGCATGTCATGTGTATGTCGTAGTATAGTACATCAAGGTGGACATGTAGGTTTACTAATCTGTCTATTGCCAACTGTGTTTATGTTACTGTGTGCACATCCTCTGCTTCAGTCCTCACTGTGTATATGTAAAGGATATATCATTTTGTCTCACTGTTCCACCCAGTGAACTTAGGAATGCATACCACAAACCTGTCATACACAGTATCATGCATGCCCTCATCAGCTGCATCACGTTTGAGTGTATGGGGAAGAAATGACAAGTCCAGCAGGTGTTAACAGGTAAATCTCTTGCAGTTAATGTAATGGCTACGCTTATGATGGACCTGCTGACAGTACTGCAGTAACCTGTTCTGTATATATGAGCCTGTAGTACTACACAACACTGAGCTGACATGTCTGAACACTACCTGCTTGTGACAAGTGGTATGTATAAAAGGTCACACTGTCTGACAACAATGTCAATTGAAGGTGATGGCATCCAAAAACAGTTACCAATAATCCAATACGAGTTGAATGCAATGTGCCATAAAGTACCACCAAGTAATGGTAAAAACAAAAGTTTATTCAATCCACAACTTCTTGGACTCACAAACAGATTAACGCTCTTCTATCGTAAAATCACAATCGCGTTTTCATCTCACAAAGTGGGACTTCATCAGATAACATCATTTAATATATTTTTTCCATTTAAATACCCTAATTGTGTTCCAATTAATTCCTGTTACCAATCAGGTACATTATTTGAGATTTAAACTATCGAATCAGCTTGGATCATACCTTCTTAATATTCATGATACTAATAAATATTAAATAGGTTAAAAACAACGTATTTAGACAATTAAAAACTTCAAATAAATACATGCCTAAATAGAAATAAGTAAAACAATGTCATAAAATGCATTACTAAAAACTAATCAAGTTGATTTAATCTTTATGTTTGAAATTTGTATATATTTTAGAGAAATGTTTGATCATGTTTTATGCATGACAGGTTAGTGACAAGCAGCGTTTATATACATTTGTCATTATATTAAGCCTAACTAAATAAAGTGCATTGTGTTTTATATTAATAATAAGTTGTATTTAAGCTTATATGAGTAATTCTTACTATATTATAACAAAGAATTTGTAAGTTACCTATATGTAACACCTTATCTAAAAAAAGTAAAATAAAAAAAGTAAAATAGTGCCATCTAGTGTTGAAAGACAAATATTTACTTTAAATCAAATCTTGTTTGATTTTAATCTTAAAATAGCCCCTATAGATAAATGTTCATTTAAACCTGGACTCCTACTTGCGTCCAGGTTAATCTGCCACCATAGCTCCTTGCTTTCGAGTATATCCTCCCAAGGACCTCCCCTAATATCGACATGTATCTGTTCTAAAACAAAAAATGAAAATGATGCTTCTTGACAAACCTTAGTGTGCTTAAACAATGCGTTAGTTTCTCTTTCTTTTAAAATATCATATGTATGTTCATACACTCTCTTTTTTAGGGATCTCTCAGTTTTTCCGATGTAGAATGATTGACATTTCTGACATACCGCTAAATAAACAACTCTTTGTGTTTCACAGTTATAATAGTTGTTTTTACTTATATTATGCTTTATGTAATAAATCATTGTTTATTGACTGTACTGGAGCTTTTCTCCCCGGGCCTCTACTGAAAACAGATATTTATGTCCAGTTAGACTAGCCCGGTCAACAAATGTAAAATAAAATAAATAAAATAGTTATCAATCTTTTTCTACTTTCTAAATATATTTCCCTTTTATTCATTGTAAATGCACATTGTGAGCATCTCCCACATTTAAATGTACCTACATGTCGATTGGGTTCTGTTCTGTCAGTGTTCCCTATTCTTTCTATCATATTACGAACATTTGGGGAATTTCTAAATACTATTTTGGGCGCAATATTCCTTATCTCTTCCATGTCAGTTAATGCTGAAAATTTCTCCCATTCCTTGTTAAGAATTCCCCTTATATTTTTGTTGAAGGAATTATACTCTATCACCAGTCTTCTTTGAAAGTTTTCCCCATTCTCTGAGTTTCCTTCGTGTTCACCTTCTTTTATATTGATTTCTTCTACACCTTTTATAGGGTGAAATCTCCCTTCTCTACCTCTTTCTACTTCACTTCTGATGTCTTTAATGAAGTCTATGGGGTAACCTTTCTCCAAGAACATATTTTCCAATTTATCACATTCTATGGAAAAGTCTTCATTTCGACTAGTCATTCTAGATCCCCTCACAAACTGTCCTTTTACAATATTTTTCTTACTGTGTAGGGGATGTGCACTATTAAAGTGTAGAAAAGAATTTACATATGTTGCTTTCCTATACACTTTTGTTTCAAAATTGTGTTCAAACTTATAAACTTCTACGTCAAGATAATTTAAAACATCTCTATTCAAAACATAAGTGAATTTCAAAAAACTTGTTGTGGTGCTAATATATTCCATAAATTCCAAAAACTTGTTTTCACCCCCTATCCAAAAAATCACTATATCATCCTTACACACTGTTGCATGTATACACATCTGGTACATGTACATATAAAGCTGTACCTTGCCTATGACATGGTCGGTGTGTTCCCACTCTGCCATAATGCCTTTTGGGAATATCTTCAGGGCCACAGCCTTCAGTCATACAGAAACCTGGAACATAAAAAGGAAAAAAACATGTCAGACTACATTCAGTCAGTGGTACTAACAGCAATAATGCATCCTGACTAATAAGGTGCATACACCTGTATGTGTACCTATAACGAATGCAAGCAGACAGCACCTTACATAGTATTACATAGCTACACTGTACTATATTCACACTGTGCATTAGACCCATATTAGCATGCCCCTGCATTAATGGTATGGATGAAAGGCATGTGGCATTGGTATCATCATATGCAAAGGGTGTGGTGTGGGTTTGCCAGAGGCCTAGGCTGGGCCATACGGTTGACATCATGTGTGTGTGTGTTTGGAGGGGTATCCAATAGATGGGCTGTAGAGAGGTGCTGTGTGTGTCAGGAGGTGACCTGCCTGTGATACAGATGTGCGTGTGTATGTACGCATACAGTTACACCATGTAGCTGTTCTACACAGGGGTATGTTGGACAGCTGTGGACTGTACATGGCAGGGTGTCCAGTTCACCGTCTCCAGCCATGGACATGGGAACTGGTCCTGCCAGAGGCATCAGTGATACCACCAGGCCCAAGGCCAGATGCAGTTCTGCTTTCTGATGGTGTTTGCTGTCTGCTGGATCTTGTCCCTGATGGGATCAGACAGGACCACATGCCCATGGCTTGCTACGGTGTGATGTGGACAGCAACTCTCCCTTCGTTAGTGCTGGTGTCACTGCCATTATGGGAGTGTGAAGTTGCATGGCCCAGTAGACTCTCAGCTGTTGTAGAAGCTGACCTATGTCCACATGGCCAATGCCCATCTCCCACCACATGCTATTTTACAGACATGCCAATGTCGAGGATTGCCAAGGTCTCACCCGACCGTCTATTCATGACCTCAGTATTTTGATGTGTGGTCTCAAGAAGGTCATGTATGTTGCCATATAAATCAGGAAGAGTTGCATCCACAACCCTGAGTATTTGTCTGGTGTGGCATTCACTACATGCCTGTGCATCCATGACAACCCAAAACATGTATCTGGTGACTCCTGCTGTGGTACTTCGACAGGGCATTGATGAGCAGTGGTCATCCTGTGTGCACTCCTGTCCATCCGCCTGTGTGACACTTTGCCTGCACTCTGGCTATGGCCAGTGTCTACACTCACACCTACCATAGTCACCACACTAACCTGTTCAATGCCACCACCTGCCAACTGTCCATCATCTGTGGCCACTGGTGAGGGGGTACATGTGGGCATTGTCACTGTGTGCAGGGATGGTGTGGACAAAAGTGGCTGCCAACCAAAGGCACAGATTCAGCCCCTGACAAGCCCATCTGTACCTCATTATTTCTATCATAATTGTCAGAGTCTGTAGAGATAATGACATCAGTTTCCAACTGTGAGGGAACCCAAACCCCATTGCCACCTGTGAGAGGAAGACAGCATATGTACATTAATACCTGCACTCTGAGTGAGGTGGCAAAAATCTGTTACACAGGCCACACATTACCCAAATGGTGGCATGCATGACACATGGCCCTCATCATCATGCATTGCAGCCAGTTTTACTACATGTAACTAACAATATAGAAGTCTGGGATACATGATTAGTGTTAGTAAGTGATGGCCCTTCCTCAGCACAGACTGCACCCATGTACACATCATTGCTGTTCACCTGTGTAGCACAGTGTCAAGTACTACAGAACATACCTCACAACTATACAGATCCTTGCAGGATGTGTAGATATCTGGCTCATAAGTTTGCTCTGTTTCTCACAATCCCTGTGTTTCTATGATACAAAACTGGGATGATCTGAGGAGTGACATCACTGATTAATGACATACATTTGGTTTCAGACTTCCATACCATCAGTAAATGTATGGTCACACAATTCTTGTTACACCACCAACCTTCTAAGCTTACAGTGGATATGATAAGTGTACACAACCCTGTCAACATGCCATGTTCTTATACTATATGAGATGACACCGCAATAATGCATTCAAATATGTTACATACCTTTCATGTGACACATGACCTGTGCAATCCAATCAATAAACAAACAAATGTGTTATGTGTGATATTTAATGACTGCAATATGTACAATATGGTGTTTGCATAGGTGTGCACACCCTTAAAATGATACTTTCTTGAAGCACCTTGTATGTGACTTACAGCATTCACTCTTCTTGTGAAGGTGTCTATCAGCATGGCACATCTGGACTTGGGCATTATATGGCCACTCTTCCATGCAAAGGTCACCCAACTCTGTCAGATTACAAGGGTGGCTCATGTGCATAGCCTTCATCAGGTCACACTAGGGTATGTCTATCTGATGTAGGCCTAGGCTCTGGCTGGGTCAATCCATAACCATTAGTGTGTTCAGGTGGAACCTTTCTTAAGTAGCTTTGGGTGTATGCTTCAGGTCTTTGTTATGTTGAATGCTGACTCCCCTCCCCATCCTCAGCATTCTTGCAGACACCTGATGGATTTTGACCAGACGTGGATGTTATTTGGAACTGTCCCAAATTAACACCACCATGACTAGAGGCCCAGTTCTGGCTTTGGAAAAGCATCTCCACAGCAGGCACTGCCACCAACGTGATTCACCATGGGGATGTTGGTGTTCAGGTTAAGAGGGGTTTTGCTTGTGCACCGCACATACCTTTTTGGTATTGTGCCTGTGAGGTCAACCCATAGTCTCATTAAACCATAACACATTTTCAAGCATGGATTTGGGAGACTTGATGTGCTGTATTACAAATTGTATCCACCCCTGGATTTTTTTTGGTATGGGGAAATGCTTCCGTCTTCTGATCATACCCTATAGACCAGAAGTATGCAGAATATGGACAGTGTTTTCACGTGTAGTACACAACACCGGTACTTGTGAGAGATTCCTGCAACTCCCTCAGTATTGCTGTATGTCTCCTGGCAGCCTCCCTGACCAGGTTTTGACATGTCTTGTCATCATGTTTGGAGGAATGTCAGGTTATTTTCAACAGCACTGTTGTCCCATATTCAATCCACCTTTTGACAACTTTCTCCACTGAGTTCCATGGTGTATGCAATGCTGTGATAATGTTGTTGTACCCTACTCTTGACTGATACCTTTCAAATATGAGATCCCTTTGCTGCTTTGTAACCTGTCTGCAAGCCATGGCTGTTGCTGTTGCAGGCAACTGAGCAAATGTCATGAATATCCTACTTGGACAGCAGACTGTTATTTGGTGTTTCTCAGAGTGCCTCTACTTGATGGCAGGTGTGTACAGAAGCAGACTGAATGCTGTCAGTAAATCACTAGCTACTGCAATAAAATATTATTTGAAGGGTGTGTACACATATGCATCCAGTTTATTGAGAGGTTTATATACTCCATATTTGGGGCCCAACAGATTGATTGGTTTTACAACTGAATTGTACATGTCAAAGGTCACATTACAGGTTGGAAAAGGTGTAGACTGACACATTGTGTTCTCAGTTTGTATATATTATTTATTTATTTATTTTACATTTGTTGACCTGGATAGTCTAACTGGATAGATGTCCATTTTCAGTAGAGGCCCGGGGAGAAAAGCTCCAAAGACGTGTTACAAACAATACACAAACATCAGGTATTATAATAATAAAAAACAGCAATCATCATAGTAAAAAAAAAAGTCATTGACAATGGCACAGTGCAGTAAAAGCCTGGAGGATTTTAAAAGGATGTACACTGAAGTTAAGAGTTAAAAAATAGTATGAGTAGAGTGTATGGAGACATAGTACAGGTTAGGTAGGAAATAGAGAAAAGGAAGTTGTATGTGTAATGAAGATAGAATGGATTTACTTAAGAAAAGGTATGTAAAGAGGATATAAATAATATAGAAAAAAAGTAGCTAAGAAAAGTATAGTCAGATGGAAGATGTAACAGAGGATAGTAAGGACTAGATAGGTAAGTTGAGTTTGTATAGGTATAGGACTAGTCAGGTTTGGCACAGGGGCATAGCCAGTATGATTTGAGGTAGAGTTTAAGTCTGTTTTTAAAGAGAGATAAAGAGGTGAGTGAGGTTAGGTCACTAGGGAGAAGATTCCAGGATATGCCAACAGTATTAGAGAAGAGAGAACCCTTAGCCCTGTTATGAGGTTTAGAGATGTATACAAGAAGTTTGTGTGATGAGCGTAAGGACTTCAGATTTTTATAGGGGGTAATGAGGTTTGTTAAACTTGGAGTGCTGGAAGGCTTATAGAGAATGTTGTGGGCAATGGTTAGTTGGTGAAATTTAATCAGGTGTTGAAGTTCTAACCATCCTATCTGGTTTAAGTTTATACAATGGTGGGTTCGAAATGGGTTGCCTGCAGCAAATCTGGCAATGTTATTATAGGACATTTCTAATTTGCTGAGATTATTCTTGGATAGATTAGTAAAAATGGGTGAGGCATAAAGGAGAGTAGAGATCAAGTGATTATGGGTGATAGTAGTTTTAGCAGTAGGAGAAAGGAAGCTTTTAATCCTATAGAGAGTGCCAATTTTTTTGTTGACAGTCTTTATAGTATTGTTAATGTGGATGTTGAAGTTAAGGTTATTATCGATGGTGACCCCTAGTAGTTTGGTGGTGAAGTCTGAAGATATTATTGTGCCATTGGTAGATGCCACAGAGAAATGTGGGTTGGGAGGGTGGCCTAATGGTTAAGTGTGTGCCTGCAAAAACAACAAAGTGTAGGGGTTTGAGTCTCACAAGATAATTGGGGGCCAGGCTAAAATGGCTCGGCAGGGGGCAGTTAGCTTAGTACTAATCTATGAACCTATGAACCTATACATGTAGAGGAGAGAACTTTTGAGTTGGAGTGAAGAGGAGGAGTTTGGTTTTCTTTGGGTTCAAAAGAAGGCAACGCTGACTGAACCATTGTTCAGCTATGTTGAATATTTTTTTGGGTGAGAGAGTGAAGGTCATGGAAGGATGTAGCTGAGCATAATAATGTGGAGTCATCAGCATATTGTATACAAGTGGCTTGTGGGATAGCTAGATGAAGGTCATTAATAAATATAGAGAAAAGAAGAGGTCCTAGTATGGACCCCTGAGGGACACCTAAGGAAACAGGTAGTTGGGTGGATAAGGAGTTATGCCAAAGTACTGCTGGCTGTCGTTTGTCAAGGTAGGATTGGAACCATTTTATGGAAAGTGGGTCTAATGACAAAGATTTAAGTATGTTAATGAGAATCTGGTGGTTTACCATGCCAAATGCTTTAGACAGGTCAATAAATAGAGCAGAAGAAAGATTATTCAGGTTTTGGTTCCTGTTAATGTAGTCAGTAAAGGAAAGGAGGGCAGTGGTCATACTGTGTGAAGGTCTGAAACCATGTTGACAGTTAGAAAGTAGATTGTTTTCTATTAAGTGGTGGAGTAGTTGTTTATGGATACATTTTTCCATAATTTTAGCAAAAGGCGAAAGTAGGGCAATGGGGTGATAGTTTGATAGCTCAGTGGAATGTCCACCTTTATGTAGGGGGATAATATGGGAGACTTTCCATAAGGTGGGGATGTAACCTTCAGTAATAGTTCTGTTGATCAGTATGGAAATAGGATAGGCAACACAGTCTTGGATGATAGCTGTAGATATTCAGAAGGCAGTAGGTCGGCAGAAGGGGAGCATGGTTTCAGTTTATTCAGTAGGGTTTGGATAAATGTGGTTGGGACAGGTTTGAAACGAAAAGTGAGAGGTGGGGTAGAGGAGTATGAAGGTAATGTGAAGTTATTATGTGATAGTTGACTAGCTAGTGTTTGAATAGCATCTGTAAAGAAGGTATTGAAGGTATTAGCTGTATGGATGGTATTTTTCCTATCTGTATTTTGAGGGTTAGGTGTAGTGGCTTGACCTGGGTGGAGTAACTGCTTAATGCTAGCCCAGAATGTCTGTGGGTTGTTGTGGTTTGGTTGTTGATATTGTAAGTAGTAGTTTTATCAGAGAGTTTGGCCTTCTTTGTGTCATTTCTTAGCTGTCTAAAAGTTTGTTGGTCAGCAGGGTTTTTAGACTTTCTCCATTTGGCCCAATGTTTATTTCTGAGATTAATTTTGTGTTCGGTTTCATAAGAAAGCCATGGGGCGGACTTGGCCTTAATTCTAATATATCTGGATGGAGCATGTTGATTAAGAATGGTTAGGAAAGTAGAATTAAAGAAATTAACAGCTTCATCTAATGGAAGTTGTTTTAAGGGAATCCAGTTGCATGCTTCTAGATCCATTTGGAACAGATCAGGGTTGAATTTCTTTTTGGATCTAATTTGTTTGATAGAGATTGAAGTAGGGGTGTTTGCTTTTAGTCTGATGATGTAGGTAAATGAGTGGTCACTAAAATCATCAGGGAGGGTTCCAGACTCATAGTAGTGAGTGGGATTGTTTGTGAGAATACAGTCTAATATACATGCTTTCTTGTTAGCTTTATTTAAGGATGTTCTAAAAACTTGCTTCTGGAGCATTTCTCCCCGGGCCTCCACTGAAAACAGGATCTGTGGAACCTAGTCAGACTTTCCCAGTCAACAAATGTTAAATAAATTAAAAAAAATAAAATAAATAAAATTTATTCTGGTGGGGGAGGTAATAGTTTGATAGAAACCATATAGGTTTATGTGGGTGTTAAGAAGAGTACTGTTATGGGAATTCCAGTCTAAATTTGTATTGTGTAGGATTATAGTTTCTTGAGGCAGGTGTTGGGATAGCCAGCAGAGGATATTTTCCAAGGTGGCTATGTTATTACCAGGGGACAAATACATACAGATAATATAGATTGATTTAGCATTGTTAAGTTCAAGTTTAGAGATGAGAATTTCAGTATTGGAGTCTAGTGATATATTGCAATTGTAAGTTGTTAATTCCAAGCCAGATTTAAATAGAACAGCAACCCCACCACCTTTCTTAGCTACTCTGTCAACTCTACTCTATATATATCACAAACACCTGCCATCTTAACAGGGGTACGTACACTGTTTATATCCACTGTATGAGAGTAATGTTTCACACATGTCCCTACCTTAGGCCATTTGTCCCTCCATTTTGTTGGTCTCTGTCCAGAAGTCTTGCACTGACAGGTTGTGAGGTTTGCTACAGGGATGTTACATTCTCTTCATATAGGCCCCTGTGGTGACCACTATGATGCAATGCAGTTAACCCCACCACAAGTGAACATGCACATAAAGCAATATGGCTATATGTCACAGTTTTGTGCATGGTACATTGCATGGCCTTCACATGCCTGGGGTATTGACAAACCACAACAGAACAATTCCATATTCACCAGCTTCAGGCCACCATCCCACATTCAGTCCAGATGGACCTAGGTAGTTGTGGGGGGAAATTATTGTCAGCAGACTCACATGTGGTAGTGGTACAAGATGGATGCAGCATGACTGCACATTTACAGTACAACCCCAATACTACACAGTTTCTGTCCTTCACCATAGATGTGCACTTCTGTGCATTAGAAAACCCCATCCACAACTGCAATCTGACCTGACACATCCACATAGATACTCTACAAATACAAGTATGTCTGCTACACTAGTCTAGTAATCTCCACTGGTTCCTTACCTGCACACTCCTCATCCATTGTCTGGGTGCCACCCACCTCCAGCATGTGGGGCGTCTGTATCCTGATGTTGTACAGGGATGGGTGCCCCAAGGTTGCTGAGGAGTTCCTTGGTAGGTGTCTGTGGGAACTGCATGGCTGGGCTCCCACCTGTGGCTGTATGTTTCCTGGCCACTGCAGCAGCCCTTTGCCAGGCATGGCGTATGAGGTCATTTGCATGATGCCAGACCTGCTCTATTTGTGTGTGTGCAGGCCGACATCATTTACCATGTGGACTAAGTCATCACACAGGCCTCTCCCGTAGATGTTGCTGGCTCCAGCCAAACATTATCGCATGGTTCTGTAGTATGGCTTCTATGATTATATTTGTCTCAGCCACTGAGAAAGTCGACCTTTGCTGATGCGGCATTACACCTGGAAGACATAAAAAGGGAAACACATCACAGGGCCTCATATATTTGGCAACAGTATGTACAAAACCTGCACAGCTACATTGAATACCAGTAGCCACCACTCACAACCACAACATACCCCTATAATCTGTCTGCATTGTATCTGCTTGCATTGCACTGCTGGTCCTGATGTGTCATATTCCCCACAATGAGGGCTAGTTAATTTCAGAATCCTCTACTCCTCATTCACATCTGTGTAGAGGGATGACATTGGCCAGCTTCATTGTGGATGGGGTGTGGATGGTGTCAAGGCTTGGTGTGACTACAGTGTGTAATGGAACTGGGAGCACATGCCTAAGTTCATGTAAAATGTGGACAGGGATGTTATCAGGTCCCATGGATACTTACGTTTTTTGCCTTTCAGTAGGCAATATGTACCTGCTCACTGGTGATGAGGGGAGGGTGTGGGTGCTGCACATATCCACCTATAGTGATGCTGAGCCATGGGGTGATGTTTGCCCTAAACCTATCTGCAGCAGGTTGGCTGTAGTTATATTGTGTGTGTGTATGTGGTCTGATTGACCACCATTACAGGGTGGGTTGATTTGTTGCTTCTGAGATTGCAGACATATGTGAAGATGGCTTTGTGATTGGCCTTGGTGGATGTGCCCAATTTGTACTCATAGTTAGCCTTGCAGTACTCCACCTGTGACCTTATATTCTTGATCAGACAAAAGCTGACTTGATGTCAAGTTGGTGCCAGCTACTAATTTGCCCTGCACAGCCAATATAGGAACCAAGTCTGTGGTTTGTGTATTGCTGCTGTCTGGCAAAGGGCATTACTCTACTTTGGTGTAGACAGGTTTTATGAGTAAGGTATTGATGAGTCCATACAGCTATGCTGGTGTTCACATAGCTGTTTGCAGTAGGCATGGACACACAGTCATAACACAGCTGGACACCTCTCCAATTTCAAACAGGTGATCATGGTTATTGTAGTACCCATGGCTGTGTCAGGGCACTGCAACAACCAGTAGCTGTGGAAATGTCACTCTCTTGAATGCACAGTAACTATGATTACACACTTGTACAACATGTACAGCTTATTTAACTGACATTATGCATTCCATGTCTGTTGTTATGAGATGGACAGATACACCTATCCATACTGACATGTGCACAGGTAATACTTGATATACATTTCTGTTCTATGTCAGTATGGCAGACTGCATTCTCACTCTTGCTGCCCAGTCATCTCTCTCAGCCCATAAGAGCAGGACATCTGTAGGATGCTACACATACATTGGGGGCAATGGGACAAAATTAGCGACACTGTCTTAATATTGCTGTAACATGTTTGAGTCATTCAATAGCACAGTAGCCTTTGCATTGACAGACATACCCTGGAGGATGTCCAACACTCACATGGCAGGAAGAGAGGAGAAAGACTAGGAGTGTGGTAGTGAGAGTAAGAGCTTTTAATGTTGGCAGTATGACTGGTATAGGACAGAGCTAGCTGATATGATGACCATAGGAAGGTGTATATATTGTGTGTGCAAAAGACCAGATGGAAGGGGAGTATGTCTAGGTGTATTGGAGCCAGGTCACATTTGTGCTATGAGGGTGTGGATTGGAGGGAAAAGAGGGTAGGGGGTTATCCTGATGGAACGGTATGCCAAGGGTGTTTTTGGAGGATGATATGAGTGTCTGATAGAGTGAGGTTTATGAATCTGGAAATGGATGGTGTAATGATGAATGCTGTTAGTGCATATCCTACACAAGTTGCTTGTGCAGTGTATGAGTAAGAGAAATGTGAAGTCATTTGGATGATGTGTTGATGACTGTACTCAAGGGTGAGAGAGTGGTGACTGCAGCAGATTTCAATGGGCATGTTCGTAAAGAGAACAGAGGGATGAGGAAGGATGGGTATGTATGGTGTTAAGCACAGGAATACAGATGGTGAGATAGTAGTGGATTTTGCAAAAAGGATGGACATGGCTGTCATTATTACATACTATAACAAGAAGGAGGAGCATAGGGTGACATACAAGAGTGGAGGGAAATGTACACAGGTGAAATATATCCGATGTGGGAGGGCCAGTCTGAAGGAGACTGGAAACTGTAAAGTGATGACAGGGGAAAGGGTAGTTAGGCAGCATAGACTGTTGGTCAGCAGGATGATGTTGATGATCAAGAAGAGTAGAGTAGGAATGTGAGGACAGCACCAAGGATCAGCTGGCGGATTCAGTGTGATTGTAAGGCTGAGTTCAGGGAAGAGTGAAGCGAGGCTCTGTGTGGCAGTGACAATTTTCCAAATATCTGGGTATGTACAGCAGAGCTAGTAAGGGGGACAACTAAAAAGGTGCTTGGTGTGAAATGTGGATGGAGGAAGGAGCACAAGGGCACCTGGTGGTGGACTGAGGTAAGTACAGGGCAGTATACAGTGAAAGAGGTTGGGGATGAAGGAGTGGGATTGCTGGAGAGATGAGGAAAGTAGACAGGAGTATGAGGAGATGAGATGCATGGCAAAGAGAGAGGTGGCAAAGGATAAGGATGAGGCATATAATGACTTGTATGATAGGTTGGACACTAAGGAGGGATGACATGACTTATACCGGTTGGCTTGACAGAGGAACTGAGCTAGGAAAGATGTGTAGCAGATAAGGGTGATAAATGATAATGAGGGAAATGTACTCACAAGTGATGTGAGTGTGTTCAGCAGCTGGACAGAGCACTTTGAGAGGCTGATGAATGAAGAAAATGAGAGAGAGAGAGGGATGGATGATGTGGGTATGGTGAATCAGGAAGTGCAATGGCTTACCAAGGAGGAAGTAAGGATAGCTATGAAGAGGATGAATACTGGAAAACCTGTTGGTCCACGTGACATACAAATGGTAGCATGGAGGTGTTTAAGGGAAATGAGAGTGGTGTTTTTCACCAGACTGTTTAATGATATCTTGGAAAGAGAGAGGTTGCATGTGGAGTGGAGAGAAAGTGTTTGTGTGCCATTTTAAGAATAAGGTTGATGTGCAGTGCTGTAGTAACTACAGAGGGATAACATTAATTAGTCACAGCATGAATTCATGGGAAAGAGTAGTGCAAGCTAGGTTAAGCATGGTGGTGATGAGTAGTGGTCAACAGTATGTTGTCATGCCAGATAAGGGCACTACAAATGCAATTGCCAACAACAAGAACAATAAGTGAGTCCCAGCTCAGTGGGACTCTGCTGTACTGTTTGTTTGTTGGCATATAGTTTCTTCTCCCACTACAAATGCAATGTTTGCTCTGAGAGTGTTGATGGAGTAGTACAGAGAAGTTCAGGAGTTGCTTTGTATCTTTCTGGATGTAGAGAAAGCATATGACACCCTAGAGGGGAGTTATGGTATTATATGAGGAAGTCATGAGTGGCAGTGATATATGTAAGACTGGTGTAAGATATGTACATGGGTGGTGTGACAGCAGTGAGGTCTGAGGTGGGAGTGACAGATGCATTTAAGGTGGAGGTGGGATGACATCAGGGATCAGCTGTGAGCACTTTCTTATTTACAATGGTGATGGACAGGTTGACAGACAAAATCATACAGGAGTCCCCATTGACTATGATGTTTGCATATGACATTGTGATCCTTACTAAGAGTAGGGTACACTTTTATGAGACCCCATAGAGGTAGAGAAATGCTGTAGAGAGGAGAAGAATGAAGTTCAGCAGGATTAAGACAGAATAGCTATGTGTGAATGAGGACAGAAGTGGAATGTTGAGGATGCAGGGAGTAGAGTTGGCAATGGGGGAAGAGTATAAATGATTGGGATCAACATTTCAGAGTAATGACGACTGTGGAGGACAGGTGAAGAAGAGAGTACAGGCAAGATGGAGGTGGTGGAGAAGAGTGTCAGTACTGATTTGTGACAGACGAGTACCAGTAACAGTGAAAGGGAAGGTCTACAACAGGTTAGTGAGACCAGCTATGTTATATGGGTTGGGGACAGTGTCATTGACAAAAAGGCAGGAGTCACAGTTGGACATGACAAAGTTAAAGGTGTTAGAATTTGCACTGGTTGTGATGAGGGTGGACGGGATTAGCAATGTGTATATGACACGGTCAGCCCATGTTGAACGGTTTTAAGATAAAGCCAGAGAGGCAAGATTACATCAGTTTGGACATGTGCTGCAGAGGGATTCTGAGTATATTAGGAAAAGGATGGTAAGGATGAAGCTGCCAGGTAAGAGGAAAAGAGGAAGGCCTAAGATAAGGTTTTTGGATGTGGTGATGCAGAGGACAAGCAGAAATGGCAACAGATGATCCATTGTGGCAACTCCTAATGGGAACAGCCAGAAGAAAAAGAATGAGATGTTGTAATGTCAGTCTTCCCAGATTTGCCAGACATAACACAACTGTATGTGTAAATGACTACAAATATGAAGCACACATATGGTCAGTGTGCATGTCACTGGAAATGTTTAATGGTATGAACTCAGTATATCACATGCAGTTCAACACATGTATGTGCAACAGTACTTTACTATGCAAATACCATGTATAGGTCTCTCACATTTCTGAGACAACCAAGTATATCATAGTTGTATTCACCAGTAAGATATGTATATGTGCAACATCCCAGTAGCTGGCCTAGCATTGTCACAGTCTGTATTGTTCAACACACATTGCAGTAGTAGTCATATGTGAGACATCCTTTCCTGGGATGACTCAGGGGCCTTACCTATGATCTATGTCTTTGCAGACAGACATAGATGCTATGGCCATATGTTTTGATCAGCAATATATCAGTGCAGCAAGTCTTGTTGAGACATATATGCTACAGTTCCTATTTTCCATTCTTACATACCCCCTACTGCAGTCCATTATATGCTTACTAGTTTGTCATAACTGTTTGTTTTATTCAAGTGTAGGTGGTTATGTCCTGCTTGTTTTTTATATTTCTTTTCAATGTTTCTTTCTCTCTCTCTCTTTCTCTCAAGGATGTATAGTGTACATCTGTTTTGCATAGGCAGCAGCTTGCCTTTTGTAGGTAATGCTCATAAGCAGCTGATGGCCTGTGCACCAACTGGTGCCCTCCACTTGAAAATTGGATGCAGGACAGTTGTGTTGTCATTCATATAGCCAATGGCATGGCAACACACTCCCATTATTGAGTATGTCATGTGAGCGTTGGCCCTTTTCCTTGCCACTGAGGAGGACTTCATGGAGGTGTGTGAACAACGGTATCACAGAGGGTATTTTGAAATCCTCTTGCAACCAACAGTATGAAGACAGGCCAACAGAATGGAGGAGAATGTTCCAGACATAAGGGTAGAATGTAAGTATTGCTGTTATACATTTGATTTAATGCTAGTCTAACAGGGTTCATGTGGACATGGAGTTCCTTGGTGATTTTAACTCTGACCCTGTTATGTGTTTGACATAACTCTCACCTGTAGGGCTATCTGCAAAATGGCCAGAATTTGGACTCCTTTATTCGGTGTGTTCCTCAGACATTTTTTGTCTTTGTAAAATCAGTAGCTTACTCTGGGGGTTTCAGTTACAACTAATCCTGTTACAACAGCAACATTCTCAGTTTTATAACAGCAATATTTCAAATATGCCCCTGTGTTGGGCCTCTGTCCCACAATTATGTCAGGCTTTGTCCAGATGTCATGCAGTAAGAGGTTGATAGGTATGGTATATGATTATTTAGTGCCTACATTCCTGATATTATCCCAGTGATGTATCAGACTGCCAGACATGTCATGTGGAAGAGGCCTTATATATGAGGGGAAGCCTGGACATTCTGCAGGACTCTGTACAGTTGAGACATCTGTGTATTTCTAGCAATTATTGTCAGACTTTCAGGACTGTGTAGCAGTGTATTGTGTCAATGATATCTGGCCTGTGTAGGCAGAGGTGTGGATGTATATGTTTTGGCTCCTTTTCTATCTGCCTGTGTATGCTGCTCCTGTTTCTGATGGTCTACTGGCTGTATATGTTTGTATGGGCAGACTGAGACATGTCCCATACCACAGTCAGTCATCATAGTACACTGTGAATTGGGCTAGTATATGTGGGGGTAGTGTGTGAATGGCAAACATGTTGAGATATTTTTCTTCACACAGTACTTATACTGTACTGTTTCTTTGGCTTACTAGTATGTCACTGTAACTGTGGTTGAATTGGTTGTGGGTATGCACTTTCACACTGGTGTCTGTTTTTCGGTGCTGTGACATCCCTGTAGTGCCTGATATTTTTGCCAATACATGTGTAATTCCCACTAGCAGATTTGGGTTAGTGTTGTGTCAGTCTGACTGTAGTTTGGACAGTGCCTGGTGACCTGCTTAGCAGCTGAGTGTAGTTTCCCTAATGTGATGTCATGTCCAGATATTTGTAGGATGTAGTGTTGCCTGGCCCCCATAAGAGTTGTGTATTTCTGACACATCAGTGGGCTGATGTGAGGATTTCAGTCATTAACTATTGAAAAGTAATTGAGTGTTGGATTTGTGCTATTTCAGTCAATATATGTTAAGACAGACATGAGGGTGTCACTGCAGCAAATGTGTCAGCTTATCTACTTCAGTATTTCAGATATGTCCCTTTCTCCATGGCTCCCCCCACCACACTTTGTCAGGCCTGGCCCAGGTTCATTGTACTAAGGAGTTCTGAGCCTACCTTGGGACTGTCTGGATTGCTGCAGTGTGTCCAGGTTTATTGCTCATATTTCTGGCCTGTTCCACAGATGCATTATTTTCATATCCCTGGTAAATCACTTTGAGGATCTGAGGATTTCTGACATTTAATAATGACATACATTTCAGTTTCAAAACTCACATCTTTCAGAACATATATACTGAAACAAACCTTGTCTCTCTGACAACATTCTACATTTATAAGAGCGATATTTGAAATATGTCCCTAGTTTTGTCCCATTGTCCCCCCATTTGGAAAGCCTTGTGCCAAATTTCTTGTATTAAGGGATTGGTAGGTATGGTTCTGAGGTATGACTCCACTACATGTTATGAGTATATATATGTATATATATATATATATATATATATATATATATATATATATATATATATATATATATATATATATATATATATATATATATATATATATATATATATATATATATAGTATGTATATTTTATATTATAGCACTATTTATATTATGTTTATATTTGTCCATATATATGCATCGCCGTACATATATACATGTGTATATGTATAAATACGAGGCCTGACTGATTTTACAGAATCTTTTCTCTACTGTTGAATGAGCATATGTTGGAAAAAGCATCAGAAATCCTTGCAGCTCAAATGGTGTATGGGTACATTGCTCTGACTATGGTGTACAGGTTCCTGTGTTCAAGACCTAGAAAGGCTGGTAATTTTGTTGTTCTTACAACCACTTACTTGCACTTACACCCGCACTAATTCTTTAACAGAAAAGAGAAAGGGTGATAGGAAAGTGGTGGAAAAGGGCACACACAGGGAAGAACAATATGGAAGATAGCTACGGATGTGCAGGATGGGTGTACAGAAGGTCCATACCTGTCCATTTCTTATAAAGTAAAACCTGTACATTTGTACAGACTTTGGAAGTGAATATGGGCACTCAAACCCCAGAGAGAGGGGTGAGAACAACAGGAATGTGTTGTTAAACCTGCTAAGCATAGCTGAGCATTGCTAAGCATTGCTCACAGTTCATTCTCATAATATACTACATTAATGACTTCATTTAGTAAGTGTATATTATTTCCCTTACATGACATGGCTGTATGTGCTTTCATTACAGTAGCAAGGGCTGTAATTATACTGTATGGGACGCATGTATACATGGGTGTTTTCACATGTTATATGCATTCACACATCCATTTTATACCAGCTACACTACTCTGGGTGACAAAAATAACTTACCACATATTTTAATATGAACATAGCACTTTTAACACTGCTTTTCCATGTAAATTTGAATTGCCTGTTAACTTACTCGAACCATGTACTCCTGCATGCAAAGCTGGGACTCTGACCACTACATGATCTTTGTTTGGGGATGTGAGCTGTATATTTATATTTATCTCCTATTGGATATTAATATTATATTACTATATTAAATGGAGAGTATTGCAGTTTTTGGCTTTGTCATTGAGGACTGCTGTCATGATATTATGGCATACATTTCAGTTTCAGACTTGTATCCTTCTGAACATTAATGCTAATGCATAACCTGATTTCTATCAACTTTCTGTCTGTCCTTGGTGCAGATGGGATGACACCGGTGCTCAGGCTGTGGTTGACTACACTGCAGAATGGGTCTGAGATCCCATGCCTGTGTTCACGTTGGATGCAGTCAGGAATGGTATCAGGCCTATGGAGACCTCTATGTGTTGCCTTTGAGAGGGCATTACAGACCTGTTTCCTGATCATGGGGGGCAGGTGCTGTGCATGCACATGTGTACTTATGGGGGGACAGGAGGGTGATGTTTAAACTTCACCTATCTGCAGCCCATTGCCCATATCTATGGCATATGTGCATGCGGTGTTATTGACCACCAATACAGAGCAGATATGTGTGTTGCCTTTGGAATTGCAGACACATCTGGAAGGCCTATTCATTGGCCTTAGTGAATGTCTCTGGGTTACACTCAACGACAGCCTTAGGGTACATCACATGTGGCCTTATTTGCTTGTGCAGAACAAGGTGATATGGCTTCCACTGAGGCACCTGTTTCTTCTTGGCCAATCCTGCGATTATTTCCATCTATGATGGTAGTTTTATATTGCTGCTATCCATCACAGGCGTTCAGCCTACCTTGAGGTGGTTGATGTTGTCCTGTTGGATATTGCTGAGGCCATAAAGCTATGTAGGTGCTTACATAGTATTGTGGTGTGGGCCTGGACGCTGCTGCTAGTTTTGACATATGGCAGCCCTTCATGTGGGCCTTGGCCATTTTTCTTGCCTCTGCGGAGGACATTATGGAAGTGTGGGGGCTAAAGTTTCACAGGCAGTAGGAGGAAATACCTCACAAAACAGGACATATGGAGACAGTCCAACAACATGGGGGATAAAGCTCCAGAATTGGGTACAGACTGCATATCATTAGTGCTGTTATACACTTGGAGGGTTGCTAGAGTGGCAGGGGTAGTCTGGACATGCATTTACTGGGTAACTTGACATTTGAAAGTGATATGCCTCTGACATAACTGGCATGTTGTCCATAGACTGGCTGGATGTTTGCCTGTTATGCTTGGTCTGTTCCTTGAACAATGTCTGTTTTTGTGGGGTTGGTAGGATAATGTGAGGATTGCAATCAGTAACTGTTGGCATCCATTGGTGTTCCAGACATCATATCCTTCAAGGATGTTATGTTACAACAACACATGTAACACCAGCTACTGCTTCAATTTGTAACACCATTATGTGTGATATTTCCCTTTTTCCAGCCCCCTGTCCCATAAGTGCATCATGCATTGCCAGATGTCCTGCAATATGAGATGCAGAAGTATGGTATATGGTATATCATTAATTACTATCTGCACTCCAGTTATAATGCTAATGATGGTATGCAGCGGTGGCCAGGATTATGGTTCCCCACCCTGGTAAATCTGTGAAAATCTGTGTGTGTGTATGCCATTGTGGACAGACTGCCAAGATTGTGTAGCAGTGTTGTGTGTAGATGTTTGATGGTCTGGTTAGGGAGAGTAGAAGATGTGAGTGCCATATATACTTTACCTATCTGACTCTGCATGCTGCTACAGCTGTTGGCAGTCTATCATGTCTGTCTGCTTGTAGGGGTTGACTATGAAATGTCCTGTAACACCTCAGCATTCCCAGTACACTGTGAATTGAGCCAGTATATGTTGGTGTAGTGTGTAATTGGCAATTAGGATATGTTTGTTCAGACAGTCATTCTACTCTATAGTTCATTTTGGGTACTGGTATGTTGCTGTGACTGTGGTCCAAATGTATTTGGGTGGACATTTTTGCACCACGCTTTGCTTTTCACTACAGTTCCATCCCTGTACTACATGCTATATTTGAATATACATGGGTAATTTCCCAGAGGTGATGTGGGAGAGTGTCATGTTGGTCTTACTGTGCTTCATAAGGTGATGTATGACATGTTTGGGAGCTGTCAGGGGATTTCTATTCTATTACATCACTGTAGTCATACTTCTATACTGTCCAGAGGCCTCGACCCTGTACAATTGTGTGGCTCATATGTTTAGTCTGTTCCCCAGACAGTTGTTGTCCATGGCTAATCGGTGGGATACTGTGAGGAATCCAGTTAGTAAATGCTAACATCCATTGGTGTTACTGACTTCATATCCCTCAGAAAAGATATGTTACAACAAAGCCAGTAACACCAGCAACTGTCTACATTGATCACAGCAATATATCCAATATAGCCCTGTGTTTGGACCTCTGTCCCCCAATTATGTCAGGCTTTGTCCAGATGTCATGCACTAAGATGTTCAGAGGTATGTAGTATCATTATTTATTGCATTCATTCCTGCTACTATCCCAGTGATGTCATAGACCCCCCAGACATGTAACAAGGAAGCAGCCATAGATATGAGTCCTGTGCCTATACTACATTTGAGAGGTGTGTGTATGTCTGCCCATTGTTAAAAGATTGTCAGGATTGTGTAGCAGTGTAGTGAGTACATGTTATTTGGGCTGTGTAGGGCGGAGGTACATGTGAATGTCATGGGCCTTTTCTATCTGACTGTGCATGCTGCTCCAATTTCTGGTTCCCTATCACCTGTATATGTTTGTACATGCAGACAGAGACATGTCCTGTAACACCTCACAATTCCCACTACACTGTGACTTGGGGCAGTATATGTAGGGGTAATGTGTGAGTAGCAAAGGGAATTTGTTGCTCACACAGTCATTATACTGCAGTGTTCAGTTTGCTTACTGGTATGTCGCTGTGACTGTAGTGCAATTTTTTGGAGGTATGCACTTTCACATCAGTGTTTGTTTTCCACTAGTGTTACATCCATGTAGTGCCTGTTATATTTGCTAATGCATATGTACAGCCCAAGAGCTGGACTTGAGTAGTGTTATGTCAGTCTGATTGTAGTTTGGACATTATTCAGTAGCTCAGTGTAGTTTCCCTGCTGTGTTATGTTCACATATTTTTAGGATGTCCAGGTGTCTGGCCAATATCTTTGGTCTGGTCCCCATAACTGTTGTGTATTTCTAATACATCAGTGGGATGATATGGGGATTGTGGTCACTAACTAATGAGAAGAAATTGAGTTCTGGAATTGTGATATTTCAGTCGATATATGTTAGGACATACAGTGTTACTACATCAACATTCTCAGCTTATCCACTGACGTATTTTGGATATGTCCCAATTTTCATGCCTTTGTTCCCCCACTTTGTCAGGCTTGGTCCAGATTCATTGCACTGAGTAGTTCTAAGCATACCTCTCCACTGCCAGGATTTTCACAGAATGTCCAGATGTTTGGCCCATATTTTTGTTCAGTTTCAAAATGTATTTGTATTTGTCTGGTAAATCATGGTGATGATCCAAGGATTTATGTCAGTAAATAATGACATAACATTTCAGTTTCCATCCTCATATCCTTCAGTAATTGTCTGCTGAAACGCATCCTGTTGCTGTAGCAAACGTCTTCATTTATAACAGCAATATTTGAAATATGTCCCTATATGTGGCCCATCCACCCCTTTTACAGCCTTTGTACAGGTTTCTTGCACTAACAGGTTGAGAGGGATGGTTCTGAGGTATAACTGCACTGCACTGCATGTTTTATATATATATATATATATATATATATATATATATATATATATATATATATATATATATATATATATATATGGGTTCCGTTTAGAATTTTGAAGTTCAAAACTTTGAATTTCATATGATCAATGATCATATGTTTGAAGTTTCAGAACTTTGAAATCATGAATGGAAATCACCGTACAGTGTGGACCGGGAGATTTCCCTTGTCCTCGCTGAAGTGCGATCTTGGAGTTGGTATATTTAAGTTGCAGGGGGTGTGGGGGTGCAGGGGGTCTTGCCCCCCTACATACACATGTTTTAGTGTGTTGGGTGGTGTTTTGGGGGGGTTCATAATTTCGAGATTCCAAGATCTTGAGATTCTTAAGTCGATATTCAGAAAGTCAAGATTTTGAGATTTTGAAATTTCTTAGTGAACCCATATATATATATATATATATATATATATATATATATATATGTATATATATATTTTTTTTCTTTTTTTTCCTTTATATTTGTAGATATGTATATCTATATTATGACTCTACCTTTTCATATATATATGTTACATCAGACATATATATATATATATATATATATATATATATATATATATATATATATATATATATATATATATATATATGTGTGTGTGTGTGTGTGTGTGTATGTGTGTGTGTATGTCTATACAACACATGACTGGTTCAACAAAGCTTTCTCCCTTATGTTGTATGGCTCTACCGCATGATATGTTTGAAAAAGCAGCATTGTTTCCTAAGGCTCAGATGGTGTAGTGGTATATTTCTCTGACTATAGTGTTCAGAATTATTAATTTGACCCTTGGGACTGTTGTTTTTTTTTTTTTTTTTTTCATTAATGTTAAAAGACCAGAATGCATAATATGCTTGTTAAAGCATTCCAGTTTTTCACAGCTCAGATGATGTAGTGGTATTTTGCTGTGATTGTAGAGGACAGCATCCCAGCTTCGAGATTTGGCTGGGCAGAACAAGGTCTGATGGATAAAGAGTGATTAAGGCATGTTTAAGCATATTATACTTCTAAATTTTTATTATAAAATAATATTTATATACATATTATAATTTTACATTTACCTTCCATTAATCCCCCTATGTGCTTTCATTAAATTATATTCTTGTGTGACTATACTGTATGGGGCACTTGTGTTTATATGGGAGTTTCACATCTTTCCTACATTGACATCTCACTTTTGGAACTGCTACACTACCCTGGTTGACAAAAAAAAAGGTTGCTACATAATTTAAGTTTACTAAAATAATTTTAACACTACTTTCACATAGGAAAGTAAGGTGCTTGTCTTGGGACTCAAAATGTGAATGCCTGTATATAAAGCTGTGACTCTAATGACTACCTTACCACAGGTTGGAAGTTTCACCTGTCTATTTGCATTTAGCTCCTATGGGATGTTTAAGCTATGCTAAGCGGACGGCCATAATGTGCACGCCCACTTAGCTACCCTTACACATTGCTTAGGCTACTGGGAAAAAAGTTATATATTATTATCATATTATTAGGTTATATGGTGTGTATTGTGGTGTTCTGACAACTAATTTGGACTGCAATCATGAAAAACTGGCATTGATATGACTTTCGGGCACCTATCCTTCAGGGACTCCTGCTAATACATATCCTGGTATCTATCAACTTTCTAAGTGTGTGAGGGTAATTTTTCAGGTGTGTCCCTAATGTAGTTTTATTTCCCCCATCATTTATGCCTTTGTTAACATGAACTTCTGTGGGGGAATGTTGTCATACATTTGCTTTCAGACTTCTACCCTTACATGATTCATGCTGCTGCATGACCTGTTCTCTATCAACTTTCTTTGTTTGTGGGGCTGTGCTTGTACTTTTTTCACTTTTGGGGGGTTTATCCTCTGTTATGTGTGCATTTGCACAAATTTCCTGCTTTAGCAGGTTGCAAAAGTGTCATATGGCACTTTAGCAATGCAGGGGGTGTTTCACAGAACCTGTAACACACCCCCTGCAGTGCTTCCTTATTGCTACTTTTATTTCAGTGTCCACGGACAATGAAATTATCATTTTTTTTCATTTCAGTGTCCACAGACACTGAAATGCTGGGATAATATTAGAGTAAAGCTCCAATATTATGCCAGTTCAGCTTAGAAAGTGTCGTGCCGCACTTTCTGAGTGCAGGGGGCATGTTTAGTGTTCATGCACTACTCGGACACGTCCCCTGCACTCGTTCACAGTTCTTGCCCATGTAGACTAAACAGCAGCGCACCTTCATGCATATGCAAGGTGCTATTCTAAACAGACATGAAACACTCCATGTAAGAATAGCCTTATTCTTGCATGGAGCTTCATGAATCCAGGGGACTGTGTTTACTGTGAGTTATAAAATTCGGTTTAAGACCTAGAACCTAACAAATACTACCACTATAAAAATATTTTGCGTTTGAAGAGTTTGGCATTTATACTTCTATTCATAATCCCTGTGGTTCCAGAAATATAAGCATTTGTTTGAAATGTGAAGACATAATTTGATTCTTTCAAAAGTCTTTTTCTTAGGCCACCACCTTTTTGAGTCACAGTACAAACTTCCTGAGCTCCATTGGAGTGAATGAGTTAAAGTATCAATGACCTCAGCTGCCAAACTGCCTTTGCTCTGTCAAGGGTTATCCTGGTACTTATCTGATGTACAGAGTAACCAGATTGGCGGCAGATAGAAACAGAGAGAGACAGAGACAGTATAAAGAAAGAAGCAGAGAGTGAGTTTTGAATAGAAAAGGTCTTTTTTGCATGGTTTCTATGCTGTTTGGAAGAATATTGCTAGAATTTGAAAGAAGTTTGCTAGAATTAACAAGGAAGGATTTCATTGCTACCTTGTTATATGCGGCACTGTTCGTTGGATCACCTGCATAGTGGACTAACCAGCAACCTATAGAGTGGAACTGCAGGCTAAAAATTCTATGTTTTCTTAGGAACAGTAGAAAGAAGATACTTCATCTGGAAACAAAAAGGAGACCTATAATATGTGTTTGAGCTTTTCCTGATTACAAATTGCTCAAAATTAACTTTGTCTGTATGTAAAATTATTTATACCAACCTTCTGAAACTAACCAGGAAAACTGTTTTCTGGATTCAGTATATAAACTGGCATACTGACACTCAAACTAATTGTGTTTATGCTTAGGAGAAGCTGACATTGTGTTGAGTAACTAATGCAGTAAAGACGTGATTTATGAACAGGTTAAATTAAGCAATCTAAGTGTAGTTTTCTTTGTGTGGAAACATATATTTAGTGATAAGCTGTAAAGTATCTGCATTGTTGACTTCACCCGCCACACTCCCATTTAATATCTACATAGGCAGGGGTGAAGCCCCTTTGCCAAAAGATAACCTAAAACTATAAAGCAAACTGCGGTATACAGAGAATTTTCTTTTAAATGTATCTTTTGATGACCAGATTAGTCCCACTAGACTGGTATCATCTTTTTAGGGGAGACCAAAGATGGTACTTATGATACTAGGGGAACTTTGGCCAGGGCATCTGGGAGCTTCTCCTACTCATAGTGTATGGGGACTCTGTTTGTGATTGTACTTCCTGCTTCTTTTACAAATGAGAAGGAGGCCCAGAGAAGCAGGAAGAAACATGAAGAGATGAGAGGAGATGGTTGGTGAAAGACATAATGTTGATGGAAAGGAGGGATTTTTTTGGAAGAGAAGGAGTCTGATCCTTCACAAAATGATATTATGGAGGAGAGCAATGGAAGAGAGGAGCAGTCAGCTAAGAGGAAACCATAGTGGAGTGTTGGGCTAAAGGTGAACACACTTGTATGAAATTCTGAAACATTGCTTCAGGAAAGGCTGTTTCAGGATGGATTGCAGTATGGATGCATGATTACAACCATCTAATCAGGAGGGTTGAGGGATGTTTATCTGAGGGATATATTGAGTCAAAGTGAACTGGAGAGTCAGGTAGCAGATTCATGGGGAGAGATTATCGACAAAATAGAAGAAGAGGGAGTGCAAATTATTGAGAGAGAAAAGAAGAAGTCATGTGCAGATGGTGAAAGATAAGCAGTGATGATAAAAGGGAATAGAAGTAAGATATTTGTGGTAAGACTGAGCAGTAAAGAAGAAAAATAATTTGAAAGATATGAGGTTTGGAACAATGTAATTGCACATTTGGGTATCTCTCCTAAGCAGGTAAGAGCTCTTGTACATATTAATAAAGATATGTAATGTGACATTCTGTTTGAGACAGGACAATATATGGAGACATTTTTAGAACAATTTGAAATTAATATAAACTGTAATCCATAGAACTTATATGTGGTACAAATATTTAACAGAGAGGTAAGGAAGTGATTTTTTTTGTAGTTCCAGACGGAAGTTGAAAAAAAGTGTTAAAAGACTTTTTAAAGATTTTATGTAGCGATGTTATGGATTTTTACAAAAATTGTGATGATAGGGATTTGTGGACTGTGGGTTGGGAATGTGGTGTAATTTTGAATTGGAAAATGAAAAGATTATACATCTTCTGAGCATGATAAAAGTAGAAGGAAATAGGGGTTTTGTTAAATATAGGGGACAACTGAAAATATGTTTTTGTGGAAAAGCTGATCATTTAATTAGTAATTGTGGCAAAAGTATTTTATCTGTGCTAAATCAGGGCATGAAACTAAGAAATGTGATATGACATGTAGGAAATGTGGACACAAGAATATTAACAGAAGTAGAAAGGTTGCAAACAAAAGAGTTATAGGATGGTAGCATTATTTGGAATATGGGAAAAGATACATGTGCAGGATTAGGTATATTATGACACGAAACAATAATACTTTTAGACATACAATAGTAGAACTGGATAGTATAACTGTGATTGATATAAGGTGGAAAAAATATGTAAATAGCATCATTGCAGTATATACAAATGTCACAAAAAGAAAGAGAAACAATGTTTAAAAAATTCTAAATTATGTAACCAAACACTTCCTCACAAATCACACAGCAGAATGTGGTCCCGGTCAACAATAAAGGACGTCTTCAAAAATTCAGTCGAATGCAGCCAGGAATCCACCAAAAAACAGTTTATTACATAAAACAATCCATCAAATAGTAAAAATGATACTCTTGTATTGTTGACCGGGACCGCATTCTGCTGTGTGATTTGTGAGAAATTCTAAATTATGTTGGAGTGACTAGGGAAATAATATTAGTGCGGGATTTTAATTGTGATCTAAGAAAAAGGAAAAAAGAGGAAAATTATGTTAGGATAATAGAAATAATAAAACACATAAAATTATATATATGGGGTAATGAACATTAGACTTACAATAACATAAAAATGGAAATAGATTATTTTATAATAACTGATAGTTTGAAAGTTATACAGGAAGGAGTAAAGGTAACAGGTTTTTCAGGTCACTTAGCAATGTGAGTAGAAGTTCAAAAGAGGAAGGATATAGAATAGTGGGTACAGGGATTAAAAGATTAAATGAAAAAGAATCTAATGAGGAAGATAGAAGGAAGATTAATCAATTATGGAAAGATCATGTAGATATAAGAATTGTTACAAAGTTTGGAGAGTTAGTGGATAAGTTTTAAAGATAAATATAAAACATGTTTTTTGGAATGTCAAGAATTAAGAAGAATGAAAGAGAAACAAACAATCAGATGAGTCAGGAAGTATTTTGAGATTTGTTTAGAGATAAGATAGATTTTTATGAAAAAGAGAAGCAGGTCTAGGAAATGAACCAAGAGAAAAGTTAAAAAAAATAACTAAACAAAGGCACTACTTACAATTAAAAAAGAAGAGGTTGCACCATATTTAAATAAAACAGTAAAAAGAGCACAAAAAAAGAAGAAGAGAATTAAAGGATAAGGAAGGGGAAAGCATGATTAGACAGGGAAAATATCTGAGGTAATAAGAAAATATATAGAAAATACATTTAGAAGGCTGGAGATAAAAGTGAGGCAAAAATGGAAAGTTAAAAACTGTATGCAGAAGATAATGAAAGCTTAGAAGAAAATATAAATGTGAATGAATTCAATGATACTTTAAAAGAAGTAAATATGGAAAAAGCTACTGGATTAAATGGGAATGAATACTGCATATATAACATTTAAGAATGGCAAAATGTATTTTGTGGAAGTACTAAATGAATGGTTAGAAAAAGGAGTGGTAGAAAAAGAAATATGCATTGGGGTGATGGAATTTATGTGGAAGAAAGGAGAGAAATAAGAATAAGAAATTAGAGACTGGTAGTATTGAACAATGCAGTTTATAAGATATTTATGAAAACAATAGGAAAAAGGTTAGGAAATAAGATAAATAAATTACTTGAATATATGATTTTTTGGAATAAAAAGGAAGAGGAAATCAAGATTTATTAATGACAGTGAGAGAAGTGATGGATGATATTAAAAATAAGAAGGTTGAAGCTAAAGTTATAGTAGTAGATTTGAGTACAGCATATGACAAGATACAATATATGTGTTTATGGGATGTATTGAAAGAACACAATATAAGTGATAAAATAATACAAATAATTCACTGTATGAAAATAATAATGTGAGAATAACATTAAATGGATGATTAAGTGAATAAATAAAAATAAATGTGGGATAAGGCAATGTTGTACAGCAAGTAACATTTTATTTCTGTTAACTATGAATGCAATAGTTAATAAGATGTATGAAGAATAAGAGGATATAAGATGAGAATGAGTCCAATTACCAATTATTCTTACCTACACATTTTATATATTTTTAATTACTAAGAGTAACAAGTTGATGGAAGAGGGGATTAAACAATTAAATCAGCATCTTATGGTTTATGTATGAATAAAGGTAAGAGTAAAGGGATTGGATTAGAATAGCAGACAGCATACAAGGTGCTCAGTTTAATGAAGTGGTTATAGATATTCTTGGGAGAAAGTTTAGAACTGATATGCATAGAGATAAAAACAATGGGAGAAGATTATAACAAGATAAGAAATATGTGTATATTTTGGAAGACACATAAGCTGGCATACAAGAAGAAATTATATTTAATAATTTCAATTATTTTGGGGAAAATGCATGTTTAGCAAGTGTATATGAGATTCTGTTACTGTATGAGAAAGAATCAATAGTCTATTTTATTACCAGTTATATATGTAGTTATATATGTGGATCCAGGTTAAATCCAGTTAGAACAGGAATTTTGTACGTCAAAAAAGTGGAAGATGGATTAGGATTAATTAATCTGATTATTCATGCAATATCTCTGAATCTTTATAAAGTCTTAATAGGACTGAAAAAGGAGAAGAGAGATTTAATAAATGTAATAATGAAAGAAAAATGCAAGGACATTTAGCGAAAAGATATGCACAGTGGAAATGGAAAGGTCATTTAAATAAGGAAAGAAAGAATATCAAAACATTGTTAAGAATGTAGATAAAATATAGAATGGTATTTGAATATAATGAATAAACATTATTATATTTATCCACAGAGACATTCAGAATATGAAAAAAGAAGAGCAATAAAAATAAGATTTGGGTGGTGTAAGAACATTTATGAATGTAAAGATTTTTTGTGGAGACTGACAATAAGTAAGTTACCTGTTAATGCTAATATTCCATATAAAATAATACAATAAACAGCATGCAATTATTGTGCGGAAATTGAAAGAATGGAACATGTTTTTTCACTGTAAATGAATAAAAGAATTGTGGAAGTAAACATGTGAAAGTAAGATATTGGAAAGTATCAAAAGTGTACAAAATTTAAATATGAATGTATTACAATATGGATATCATGGTTATAAAAGACAGGAGGAGTTAAAGAAAACTGATAGAAAGATGTTTTGTATTTTAAGGAATATATGGAATGAAAGACTAAATGGAATGAAATTTAATGGAAAATGGATATTATTGGAAATTTTAAAGAAGATACATTTTGGTTGTGGAAAAAGGGTGGAGGAACTGGAATGTGTAAGAATAAGATAGGCATTTATTAAATTGTAAATGGACAATAAGTAAAAAGGTATTAAAATGTATGTAACTGTAAATAGTGTATAAAGTGCTGCTAAGGTATGATATTAAGCAGATATCCCTGGTGGATAGTGCTCCCTGACCCATATGTTCTTTAAGCGGTATTAAGGAGATATCCCTGGTGACAAATGTTCAACACCCCATGTATTGTTATCACTGATTGCTAGTGTTTCGCAGCCCATGTGCTGCTTAAGTGATATTAAGGCATGATATTAAAGAGATATCACTGGTGGCCAGTCTACCCCTCCATACCCATTGTTGCCGGATTAAGTCATTAGTCTAGGGGAGTGTGGTGGTATGACAGCTCCGCCTCCACCCAAACCCCCTCAACCCACACACACACACATACAGACACACACACACACACACACACACACACACACACACACACACACACTCGCATACTCTCAGCGTTTGGCCCTGTTATTTAATTGTCGCAGCTAACAGCAACTGCATAACTGCCTTACCACTGGCAAGACCAGAGAGATCTCAAGACTAATTAGCATATGCCTCTCCCCTGGAATGCCTCATTAGCATCTACAATGTCCATGGAGACAGAAGACTGTGATGCTGCATATCTTCATGATAAAGCAACATGGCCCCAAATGTGTACCGCAAGGTACATACCTTTTGTACACCTCATGGTAACCCCCCATAATAAAGGAAAATAACCATTGCCAAGATGCAGGTGGTAAAGGTAGGGAATGTCAGACTGCGTAAAGTTTTGCATCTATACTGTTAGTGCTGACATTATCTCAAAAATTCAGCAAAATATGGTTCTGTACTTATGAAAAGTTGCAAATATAAGAATACAATGCCACATTTCACACTGGAATTTCTTTTGCAATTTGAAATGATATTTCTTCCTTGTTCTTCTCAATTGTACTGAATCTCATTGTCATTTTAGGACTGTTATTCTTCTTATAGACATGTAAAAACCCAAGCCTGTGGTGGCTTAGCCAAGATGCATGCAGATTTCTATCAAAACTTCACATTTTTGGGGATTTATATCACAAGACTGATGTTTCAAAATATCAACTGTCATAAGCTTAAGACTATAGGGTCAACATTCTGAAACATCGGAACATAAATACCAAACACTTTTTTTTGGAAATTATATATTCCAACTCCAAGATCGCCCTATGGGAAAAATGGCAAATTATCTGATCTCCATTGTACAGCTATCTCTGTATAAACAGTCTTCCTGCTCTAATAAGCATCCAGCTTTCCAAAATATCAACTATATGGCATCATCCTTATGAAAATCAACATCCTGAAACATCAGTCTTATGACATAAATGACATTTTTGTCCGTGGGATAATTTTCCATTGAATATTAAAAGTTGAGTTTTAACTCTATACTGATATACTTACAAGATGTAAATGTCCAACACATATGCTTCTAGATTCCACAAGTACAGATGCATCTTTATATTATAAATTCACCATTCCTTTCAGGCAGGAGTCTTACATTTGGAAGTCACATAACCTCTTCTGTCTCGTTGTGATGTCAGGCTGTTCCTGGGAGGTACTTAACACGTTCTGTCACAGTTTAAGTATGTATGGTGGCAGTTTTATAACTTAAGTGCTGCAATACATTTTTCACCAAATCATGATAATATTATGTGGGCAATTTCTTAACAAAAAGCTTTTTAAACATTTTTATTAAGGGTCACCCTCATAATTCTGCTGTATTCCTTGATGACACCACTAAGGGTATAGCATTAGTTTGCATTCATACACCTTACAAGATGGGGACCCACATATGTACTATGTTAAATCCTTTAAGGTCTACTGCAAAAGATGTACTCCCATGCCTACCCTATGTTGACAGCACTGATGGTAAAGTTTTTCGAAATTGTCAGTGATGTATAGAGCAAAATAGTATTTTATGAAGTTTTTAATTTCAAACATCAACTCATGTAACAGGTATGACTGAGATGAAAATATAGCATGACACTGGAGACACCACATGCAGTGGTGGATAAGGTAAGCACAAAAGTGCCATGGAGCACTTTAATAAGAGCAAAGGACTTAACTCTACCATGAAAAGGCCTCAGGCTAACTGGAAATATGAAAAATTATGCCATGAAAGAAAAAGTAGTCTTGTAACACTTGTCCTACAGATGTTGCAGCATGATATGACACAAGATTGTTTAGATGTGTAGTAGGATTTCCTTTGCACTGGTGTTTTCAGAAAAAGGCTGCATATTAAATTAGAAGTGCCACATTACTTGACCCTTACACAAACATTCTTCAGGGTATGTTTGCGCTAGTGAAGTTTTCTATGAAATGTGTGAGCAGTGATTCACTAAGTGTGTTTTTTCTCTTTATTCCACTGTTGTGTAGCTACTGAGATTAAGTAAGAGGGTGTGAAGGCAAAGGTTTCTTCATGGGGGTACGGGGACCTAAAAACCTGTAAAAGCCTAGTATTTATGGTACATTTTGTGTGATAAGGTTTTTCAGTCAAATGTGATTCTATAAAATTAATTTTCACTCAAATTTTTTCAGTCAAATTTGTTCAGTTATTTGTGATTTGGTGAAATGTGATCAGTAATAATGACTACATTCAGTATTATACACAATTTTGTGCGTATTCTTATTTTCCTCCAATAAAAAGAAAAAAGGGGTTCTACCCCTAGAAAACATATTCATGCCCCTCTAACCAATGGGTGTTATCCATCTTTATCCTTTCTTTCTTTCTTCTTTTTTTTTTGTATCTCTCCCACTGCTTGCTTGGGGTGTGTGCATTACATGTATTCTGCACACATGTTCCACTTCCCAAAATAATTGTTAATTTGTTGTTCACCAAAAGGCTAGTGATGTAATGCCACAGCCCAAAATGTATTTTGATTTGTTTGTCCTCAGCTACTCTGTAGATCCCACAGTATTCTGATAATCCACAATGTACTGTTACATAAATACTTGTAATAATCAAATCTTGTTAGCAGTCTTACAAAAACAGTGTATAACAATACTTATGTGTACTCTTCACACTTATTTAACACACACACACACACACACACACACACACACACACACACACACACACACACACACACACACACACACACAGAGAACAGAAAATAATAGTGCTAATATCTAGAATGCATCTATTCCAGATAATCACAGAGTAATGTTCAATATGTTAATACACCAGTGCATCTGTAGTATGTAAAACAGTACCCTTCCATTTATGAAATCAGTCCATTTCGTCACCTTGCAAACTTCTTTATTTGCTGCTTGCACTTCTGAATATACTATACTTTAAGCCTTTGATTAAACTTATGCTTTAGACTATTTTATTGAAATACATATGCATACCTAAACATGTTCCATAGGATTCATTAACACTCGTGTAAGTGCTTCCCTACACCTACATGATGTAGTGTGTTAGTGCAATGAGCAGCAGTGCTAATCAAATATTCATTCTGTTCAATGCACCTACACATTTGCAATCAGCTTTTCATGGCCAGGAAGTGTTCACGGCCATGGAAAAGTGCTTACATATACCAGCACACATTGTAAACAAAAAGGTTTGCAAATAGGCAATGCTCAACTAAGAGCATGTGCTGTAGCTAAGACATACTAAGGGTAAGTAGAGGGAGACAATACACAGCAAAGGGAAGTGAAATCAGGGAATTGGTACATTAAGTTTTGTTAAAATGAATAACTAGTGCTGAAGAGGGGAAATGTTTAAAGTGTATGTTTATCCAGCAGGCAGTTGTGACAAAAGTGTATAAGAAGCATGTCTGACATAAAGTCTGCAATATTGATGTATTGATAATTAATGACAATGACAATTCCACAATTACACACATAAATAAAATGGATATGTTAATAGAGAATGTGACAGAGACATAAAGCTACAATGTAACACAGAGGACTAAAAATGTGGTATACATGTTAGTTAAATGCTAACCTGAGATAACAGTTATCAAAGGCAGAAGTTACTTTATGAGATGAATGCAGAGAATGCATTTATTGCATTTGAGCTGTATATACAGGAAATTTACATATGCAAGCTGATAGCATTGTTATGTTAGCCATTTCAGCATCATACACAAGAAGAAAAAGAATTTACAGTTGTAACGTCAAGTAAATCACAAATTGACAAGTTTAGCAAAGAAATGACAGTGGCACCATAGGAAAGGTGTTCATCACCTATGAGCATGTAATATGTAAGCATTGCATAGTTATATAAATGCAAAAATGCCAATATAATAACAAACATTATACGTAAGTGACAAATACCTAGACAAAGAGGATTATATGTCAGGAGGACAGCCTTGCAACTGCTAATTTGCAAATGTCTGACATAGTATTACTGGCCTTGGTATTGATGTTTTTGACTCTTTCCACTGCCACCCCCTTAATTTCCAGAGGTTTACATATCTCCTGTGTTCTCCTGAAGTCCACTATTAATTCTTTGGTGTTACTTACACTTAAGGCCAGATTGTTGCTGTCACACCAGCCTATCAGATGTTCTACATCATCCCTGTAGGCTGTTTCCTCACCATTTCTGACAAAACCTACTACAGTAGTATCATCTGCAAGCCTAATGATTTTGTTGGATTCATGCTTGGTCATGCAGTGGTGCATCAACAAGGTGAAGAGCAGAGGACTCAGGATGCAGCCCTGAGGGACACCCATGCTCAATGTAATACTAATTGAACTATTTCACACACATACTTTTTGGGGTCTGCTGATGAGAAAGTCCAATATCCAGTTACAAAGGAGGGTGTTAATGCCCAGCTGGATCAGCTTTGATATTAGATTCTGAGGAAAGACAGTGTTAAAGGTGGAACAAAAATTGATGAACAGCATTCTGACATAGCAATTCTTGTTCTCTAAATATGCCAGGGATTCATGAAGTGCTATAGCCATTGCATTAACCATGCAGTGGTTAGATCTATAAGCAAACTATAATGTATCCAGTGTTGCAGGTAGTCATAAAGAGATATGGTTCTTGATCAACTGCTCAAGACACTTCATTACTGTTGATGTAAGTGCAACTGGACAGTAATCATTTAGGCTTGTTGGTTGCAATTTCTTGGTTAAGTGAATGATTGATTCATTGCCCCTGTGAGGAATTGCGATGTGACTTTACTGATAAGTGACATCTGGAAAAGCCACAAGCACCACACCTGAAGTCTTAAAACTATTATGACAATCCACCTATGCTAATGTATTGCATCAAATGTATGTCGTCATCATCATCAGCCCCCTTTTTCCCATTTTTTTCAACATGGGGTTGGGATATCATGTTAACTGTTGCCAACTCTCTCAATTCAGTACCACACTCCTGCCTTCTTCAACACTCATGCCTGACTGTCACAGATCTTCTTTCACACAATCCATCCACCTCTTTGCTGGACATCCTTGCTTCTTCTTACCTTCTTCCTGTCTGTCACAAATATTCCTCACCAGATTGTATTCTGCTTTTCTACACATGTTCCCAAACCATCATAATCTGTTTGTATGGTAAACAAATATCTGTTATATTTATATGTATGGTAAACAAATATCTGAGATGAAAGGGATGGTGGACAAATCTCACACTGTAAATAGACACTTTATAGCCATGGTAGATGTCATTCATGCATTACAGCATAAGACACAACAATGTAAACAGGCACACTGAATGTGAATGTTGAACACATGAGCATTTGGCAGCAGACAATACATGATATATTACAGGATGAATGCACTATGGTAGAAATGTCAGTAGAAATGTGAGCTGTGTTGTTATGTGAAGGCATTAAATTATACTATTACTGCAAGGGATATGTGTGTCTGTAATTGCTGCAGTACATCAAAAAACAAACAGCATGTTGACTCATTCCCTTGTGCCAGAGGATAACACTTCCTACATACATTATGTAAGGAAAAGGAAATTGTCATCATTACTCTGAATAAAATAATTTTGATGTGACAGTGTCCTAGCTTTTAGTAAGATGGATCAACATCTATATGTATACAAAGCAAGTCTGGGCCAACAGTGTTATTGACATGTACAGTTGTAATAATATTGACACAACATAGTCTGAGCAGTAATGGATGGATTTCAAATAATTGCCCAAGATCACAACCTAAACATCATTGGCTGAATCTCAAGCACAACACAACTGTGTTGAGGTACAACTGAGAGAGTGCACAGTTAAATGAATGACATCACCACTGTTCATTAGCTGAATGTTTATGCTAAAAAGTGTTAGAAGTGCCCAGTAACATTATAGAGCTACACATCATATATGTCTTTACAGAATAGTATATAAAGTATGAGTGTGAAAGACACAATCACAGATGGACTCGAACATCTTACAAAAGCAGTTACACAATGTACAAAACACACTATTAAAGTCACACAACACAGGATAATTCACACTCCCATTGTGACATACTGCAGTTATGTCAGCAGTATATAATCATTTTATGGTCAAAACTTTGCTTTCCCCTGGGGATGCTAGAATTTGCTAGTGTCACAGACTGCCACTATAGTTTATTTGCATACTTAGAAGTATACATAAAGATGGTTGTGAGGTGGCCAGGGGTATATTACAGTAATAACTGCCACACTATTGAAGCAGTGTTGGAATCAAACTACCTACTGATCCACTTACACCATCTATACAGCACATTATCAGTAACCAATGCCACAGGAGAATAATGAGCAAAATTGAGACACACACCATTTATGAAAGCATGGCATCAGCACTGTATTACCAAGGAGATGTATCTGATAACATTAGTTTTACAGCCAATCAGGAATTGTAAAAGTAACCACAGTAAATATGTGTGAAACAATCATGACTTTATTGGCAGTCAGTCACACTTGTAGAAATTATGCACTGCTTTATTCGAATATGCTACCTACTAGTTACACATTCTAGAGATTAGTGTAAGACATGCCAGCACCACAAAAGCCCAACATTTAAAGGGTCTATATCACATAGACGAACTCTTAAATGTTTGAATCTCTAAAGGTCGACTGTTAGAAATTGAACAGTTAAGTGTTTGATTGTGTAATAAAACAAAATAAAAAAAAAAGTAAATTGAAAGGGTTTTAGCAGGGGATGAGCCCCCCTGCACCCCCCCACATCCCCTGCTACTTAAATATATCAACTTAGAGATCGCACTTCAGTGCACTACAGTGCGGAAACAGGAAATTTACCATTTTCTACACTGAAGAGTAATCTTGGAGCTGATATATTTAAGTAGCGGGGGTGCGGGGGTGCAGGGGGGCTTGCCCTTCTGTTTACACCCTTTAGTTTTTTTTTTTTTTTTTAACTGCTGTTTTTTCTTTAATGTTAAAAATATTCAAACATTTAAATGTTTGATCTGTAAAGGTTGACCTTTAGAGATTCGAACATCTAAGTGTTTGTCTAACTAATATAGACCCACATTTAAATAGCTTCAGTTCACTTGCAAATCAATGAAATCATCAGTGTGTTGAACCAGGGGTAGGGAGACAATATAATGTAATTGTATGCTCTTATTGATGCCACACAAAACACCTGCCATTTGAAGAATGGAAACATTCTGCCCCCAACCTCACTAAATGTTTGCATCACTTTCCCTAAAATTTTCAACACATGGCACTGATATTTGAACCATTACTTTACAAATTTGTGGACAGAGAATTACCTAAAAGACAATGTTTTCATTGAGTAATGTATAGAAGTTTGCACTTGTTGCAGTACAATCAGTTTACATAGCTATACCCATTTGTTACAAAGATGTTGTGGATGAGAGAGGTGGACTTAGGGGATGGTGGAATCATCTGTCATTTTAAAACATTTATCAGGCATAAAGGTAGACTGAGTACATGCTCACCTAATTATAAACACCAACACACACACACACACACACACACACACACACACACACACACACACACACACACACACACATCTTCCATGCTGTGCATAAAATGTACTACCCATCTAGTTACACAATCTAGAGAGCAATGTACTAATCACAAACACCACAGGTGAGATCTGACTTTTAAAGGGAGAGAGTGCCCTTTGGTCAGTATGACCTCATCAGTGTATTTCATAGAGGATGTTTCTATAAAAATTAGCCTAAGGATGATGTGTGCACATTTAAATGCATTTTTGTCAGGCCAAGTGAGGCAGCAACAAACATTACACATTAATACACACATGTCTTCCATGGTGGGCATTGAACTTCTTACGTTTCTAGTCACACAATCTAGAGAGCACAGCACTAGTTGCAAGTGCCACAGGAAAAGTTTGCTTCTTAAGGGAAGAGAGTGTACTTTTGTCAGGATGACCTTATCAGTGTAGTTCATAGTGGATATTTCTGTAAAAACTGGTATAAGGGAGCTGTGTACACATTAAACTGCATTGACTTCAGGGGAAATGGAGACAGCGACAAGCACTAGATATACTCACAAATGTCTTCCATGATGGGCATCTAATCTCCCATCTAGCTAGTTACATAATTTAAAGAACACTGTACTTGTTGCAAGTGCCACAGGAGAAGTATGACTGTTAAGGGGAAAAAGTCACTTTTGTAAGGATGACCTCAATAGTGTATATCATACAGGAGGTCATAAAAGATCTGGGAACACAGGTTGACAGCAAACTCTCTTTTGACCACCATATTGCCACTGTGGTCAGAAAGTCCTTCTATGTGGCACATCTCATTACTCAAGGTTTTGCTTCCAGGAAAAAAGAGGTCATTGTCTCCCTCTACTCTTCCTTCTTTAGGCAAGTCATCAAGTACAATGCCTCATTTGGCATGTACCTCACTACACACCTGCAACAACTGGAGAGGCTGCACAAGTACCTCACAAAGAGGATCCTAGGCCTTAAACACTTGTCCTTTATGGACAGACTCAAAAAACCCCAACTATTCTCTGTCTCATATTGTCTACGTAGAGGTGATCTCTGGTTGACTTACAAAGCCATGTCTGACCCAGCTCTGTTAGAAATGCTACATCTAAAGAAATCCAAATCCCTCTGCACCACACACTCCAGAGACTTAAACCACATCACCACAATCAGCAGAATGTGCTGGAGGGACAGGTTCATAACCCAGAGACTGCCCATGCTATGGAATAGACTTCCCATACATGCCAAATACAGCACCTCACTGGCCCTGTTCAAGAGAAATCTTGATGAGTGGATGGGAAATAGAAAACTCACCCCGGGGATCACTCCAGTGGATCTACTCGACAGAGGCACTGGGAACTAAGGTCAGGTGGCACCATGCCAGGGTAATCCTATGGGCTAGACTTGTAAAGGCTCCAGGGCCATTAGCCTAGTACACACCTATGAAGCTATGTTGCTGTAAAACTTAGGATAACGGAGCTTTGAGAACAGTTAAATGGGTTATTCTCAGGCAATGTGTATACAGCACCAGGTGTTACACTAAACACACACACATACACACAGACACACACACACACACACACACACACACACACACACGTCTTTCATGTTGGGCATCAAACCTCCTACCTATTTAGTTTCACAAACTAGAGAGCATGGTATTAGTCACAAGCATAACAGGAGAAGTCTATTAGGGGAGAAAGTGCACTTTTTGTCAGGATGACCTCGCCAGTGTGCATCATGAAGGATGCTTCTGCAAAAATTGTGATAATAGAGTTGAGAGAACAGTTAAATGTATTTTTCTGAGGAGAAGAGGATGCAGCACCAAGTGTTGCATATAGTCTCTTTCTGTCTCTCTCTCTCTCTCTCTCACACACACACACACACACACACACACACACACACACACACACACACACACACACACACACACACACACACACACACACACACACACACACACACACACACACACACACACACACACACACACACACACAAAAGCTGTCCATGTTGGGCATTAAACTTCCTACTTACCTACTGACACAGCTTAGAGAGCACTGGACTAGTCACACATTCCACAGGAGAAGACAAACAGTACCTGTGTGAAATTGGACATTGGAATATTTGTAGAAAGCAAGGCTTGGAAGAGACGGTACTGTGCATCACAAGTTGTACAACAAATGCATATGTGTGTACAGGACAATGTAACATCACTATGATTGTCGCATGTAATGACATACTTTTGTAATTAAATGTAGATACTGTCCTTACTGTACATTGTGTTACTGTGAGGGACATTGGCATAGTCCACATAATGGGATGACATACATATTGACTGTTGCACTCAAGTGGATTATCATTCAGATATTGCTGTGACTTCATGTCAGGATGAATGCACACTTCGATTGTCTCATATGTCTACTATTTGCATTGCCAAGAGAAACAGATAAGTTGTATGTGGGATAGTGTACTGCAGAATGTCAGCAATGGACTTTGTGAGAATAGGTTAACCAAGCTGGTTATGCAGTGGAAGTAAAAACACTGTATTGCAGACCTATACTTTAAACAAATGAATTACGTCAGCCAACATCATTCTAAAATCAAGATCACCTCTTGACAAAAGTAATACAGACATATAAATGCTGTGCAACAGAAATCTATAATTCTTTGATTTTTTTTTTTGTTATTGTACTCTTTGAGGGTGGTGCTGCTAAGCTGGTTTGTGCTGTTGATGACAAAGTGTCAGTGCATGTGTAATATCTTCAGCTATTGAACTTACAATGGTAATTAGCAGTACTCTATGTTGATCTGTGCTGACTTCAACACAAAGATCTGTAAAAGACAGGCGTCACAAGAGTTAGAAGGCACATTGATGTAGCAGCAGAAAAATGATGTGTTAAGGAAACATTTGTCCACATTTACAGACAGAAGAGTCAGACAAAATATCATGAAACATTTTTTCATCCATATGTATTTGAACATTTACAACATGCCAGGAAAACCATTTATACCTGAGGATTATCTTAGCACACCATGTAGAAAGTCATAATAGTAATAGTTACTATTTGACAGCATATTTCAGCAAAAGTGAATGTATGTATTCATCTTCATTACTTTAAAAACAAGTAATCTCCGTGGTATCCCCGAAGTCTCAAAACAACCCACTAAAGTGTACTGGGTCCAAAAACAAAACAGTGTAAGAAACTTCTCTGTGTGGAAGATTTTCAGTCCATATGTTTCTAGTTAATCACTGTATATTAATCAGATCAGACAATAGTAGCAGAAGTAGCAAACTTAAACTCGTCTTAAGTCAAAACAAAAAACAAAACAAAAAATAATAATAGAAAATATATAATTGTATAGCATTACTAAGTATTCAAAAGTAATCCAAGCAAGGCAGGTAGTTTGTTTCCAGTTGAAAATCCTTTATTAAGTACACAGACAAGCTATCCAAGTTAAACAAAAATAGAGTAATCTCTATTTACTCTATTTTTGTTTCACTTGGATCGCTTGACTGTGTACTTAATAAAGGATTTTTGACTGAAAACAGACTGCCTGCCTTGTTTGGATTACTTTTAAATACTTAGTAATGCTGTACAATTATATATTTTCTATTATTATTTTTGTTTTGTTTTGTTTTGACTTAAGACAAGTTTAAGTTCGCTACTACTACTACTATTGTCTGATCTGAGTAATATACAGTGATTAACTAGGAATATATGGACTGAAAATCTTCCACACAGAGAAGTTTCTTACACTGTTTCATTTTCATTACTTCAATGACTACTGTAATCTGTGCATGCAACTCTATCTTGTTCACAATTACATTAAACTGAATAAACATAGCTTAGCACAGCAGTGTGAAGTAAGACAGAGTAATGCAGATGAAGCCAGTCAAATCCAAAAATATTGTCATAAGCTGTGTACTTCCATTTAGCCTTAGTTGCATGTGTTGCCCAGCACCAGACATTGTACAAATGCAGTAGTGGAAGATTAATGATATGGGAGGGAAAAGATACAACAGCAGGGTGACATGGAGGCAGGGACAAAATACATTATGACAAAAGAAGGATAATGGTGACTCATAGCAATATGTAGCCAATAGGTACACATAAAATAGTGTATCACTTCTAATTGCTGGATTAGAACCCCTGAAATTATTCAAACATCTTTCTGCACATGTGAGGATTTGTTTCCAATACCATAAAGGAATTGCTGCTTCACAGCATTAAAATAACACTATTGAAGTACATCAACAACTTAAAGAAGCAGAAGTGGTGAAGAGAGATATTTAAAGACAGATGCAGAGATGAGTAGCAACAATATGGTTTGTTGGACACGTAGGACCATCTGTATGGTGTTTTATTTCTACTTACTAAATCAGCATTAATCTGTCATGCTCATACAATAAACTGCTTGCTATAAGTACAAATAAGAGGTAGCAAAGTGCAATAAACATGAATAACTAACCAGGATAAGGCTGGTTTAATAAGTCTCCCTGTTGGGGTTGTAGTGTTTTTAAAACTGATATCTTACTGCACTATTCCAGTTTTATGTTAATCAAATATTTTATATGGAAACAAATAGAGACATTTTCAGTTAAATATATGATAAGAATATGAAATATTAGGAAGCAATAAATTGACAAAACAGCTGTAATTGAACCCATGATGCTATGTAAACATATCAGGCTACAAACCAGGTAAGTCTCTCAACAAGCCACATAGGAACTCCTATATTAATACTTCCAGCTGCCTAAGAACTGTTGCATGATAGTAACTGGACCACTGCAGATTAAAAGTAAGAAGTTAAACAGTGTTCACTGTCGTTCAGCATTGCTGCACTATGCCAAACTCTGTGCAAATGCAAAAGACATAAAGTGAAGGTTTTTCCATGGGCCATTTCTGTCCATGTTTGTTATATGTGAATCTATTTTTTGACCAGATTCAATCTGTGAAAAAGGGGTGGGTTTGAAAGTGATGAAAAAGGGATTGGTAAGTAGAGGGTATCACACAGGAGAAATGATACAAGAAATTGCAGGAAGATCATGGAAGAGCACCATAGCTATCCAATTCTTCACAACATAAATGCGCAATTGTACACACAAATTTCAATACTTTGCAAAGTCACAACACCAGTGGTGGGAGGCAACACCATAATAATGGTGTATGGCAAATTGGACCAAATAAATCGTGTCAAGATGACACAAAGGCAAAGTGGAGAGCTATGAATAGGGTGTATTTTTTTGGTGGGACAGGTGCCCATTTGTTTTGGAGGAGGTATGTTTTGTAAGGTGCTTAGGAATAAGAGGGTCAAGTAGGTAGAGTAGGTAAGGAAGCATCGACAGACATACAGAACATACAAGACAGACAGGGTTGGTGATGGAGCCATAAGGTTTGGAGACACCATGATTGGGGATAAGTAGGGAACATTGGAGGTGTACCCATGTCCAACTTTACAACAGTGAGAATGTAGTCTACACCATCAGAATTGTTAGCACTGTCTCCTGCAGCAGCTCATGGGTCAGTGCTAGACATGGCATCATCTTTGCAATGCAACACAGGACCTTTTCAACTCTGCACTGATGCCTCCTCCATGATATCCTCCACTAGCCCTGTCAACTCCTGTTAGGTGATAAAATCACTACCTCCACATTTCCTACTCCTATAGGATACCACTGCTCCAGCTGCCAGGGCAGAGTTACCTGATGCACTTGCCGCAAATAGGGCAGGGGCTGTGGAGGCAACGTTGACAAATTGTGACCCTGATGTCCTGGGTATTTGTCCACAAAAAATAGGAGAAAGAGTGGGGAGACAAAAAAGGAGTAATTAGATACATGGTATGTCACAGTACTGTATATTTTAAATAAACTTGTTTTTGCAATACATACCATGATGTAGTACTACTACAGTGGAGACACACACATAATGACAAAAATAATTCACTTGCCATACCACTTCAAACACATGCAAGCTATCTAAGCAGTGCTGTTGAGTGCTGTACATCTGTTGTTACTGGCCCCTAACACTGTATACTCTGGAAAATACATGTGTTTCTTACTAGCACACACTTACTTCTTTGTTGTCACCCTTGCCATTGACCCCCTCCCACATTCTGCAAATGATGATGACTGTGCCCTGCCCTTTGCACATGGCCTTGTGACTTAGGGTTTCATATATATATCTGATACACAAAGTGGATAGCTAATGCTTGCTTATTCACAAGACTGGATTTATCAATATGTATTGCAGAGCAAACGTTTCTGATTTCTTATTTCCACTAATTTTTGAATGATTACTTCTATCATTTTTGAACCGCATCATATTTCAGTTAGTATTGTCACTACAGCAGTGGAAGCATTAGGGACTTCAGTCTTGCTTCTTGGTATAGTTGTGCAAATGAGGCTATAAATGACCTTTTCCATGTTTTATAGGCAGTAGTAAATTGAAATGCTTGATATGCACCATTGTTTATAATATGTAATGTATATTGGAAACATCTTACAGAGGAGATATTGCTGACATAACTGTACAACTCAAGGAAATGCTCTACTTAGGAGTATATACATATTTCCATATGAGAGTAATCAGTTATATAATAGTTTTTTTCTTTACAGGTTCCACACTTACCTTCTCATTGCTGTAGTTACAAATGTTGTATCCTTGGGGGCTGTCCCTACTTTCTCATTGCTGTAGTTACAAATTTTGTATCATTGGGGGTTGTCCCTTCCCTGTCTGATGCTATCAGAATACAGCCATTATGTGGTTAATTGCAGGCTATGGAGTCTGACAGGCATCAGTTTTCCTTTTGTATGTGCATGGGATTATATATTGACTTAGGAAGTGATTGTGTGTGTTATCTTTTGCCTCTTAATCAGAGCCAGGGCATAGTGTGCATGCCTTCGTATGTCAGCACCAACTGCAGCTTGTGGTTCTCCCTCAGAGTCCTCATCTCTACCTGCTGCTGCTGCTGCTGCTGGCCCTACCTGTGGTCCTTGAAACTGTGGATTTGTCCTTTGCTGTCCTTGTTGAAGCTGTTTCCTGAGTATTATATTGTGTAACATGGCATGAACTGCAAGTATTTATGCACACATGGCCGGGCATACTGCAGTGCACCTCCTGATATGTGTAGACACTGGAACCTTGATTTAAACAAACAAAATATACATTCTATGATATTCTTAGTTTGATCATAGGCTTCTTTGTATTCTTGCTCATTTGGGTTGTGTGGGTTTATCATGGGTGTCATGAGCCAGGTCTGCAGTGCGTAACCTGAAACTCCCCCAGATGCCCTTGAGGAATGTTTCCCCTAGCAAACCTGGTGTAGAGTTCATAAGTGTGCTGTATGTGTGGGTCATGCAAACAGTCTGGGTTACCTGCACAGATATTGTAGTTGATCCCTTGGGCATAACAGACCAGACGGTTTATAGTGTAGAAACATTTTCTGATGATGTACCTCCTTCCTGTTCACTGGGTGGGACTTTTATCTCTATGTATGCACAATCTATGGCCCCCAATACTTTATGTAAGTGTGGGACAACATAGAATTCCTGCAAAGTTATTGCTCTTTCCTGTGCAGTTTGTGAGAAGTAGAAATGCTCCTTGCATGTAGTAACAATGGATTTAAATACTGACTTAATATTCTAGTGGCTGATGCATGTTATACCCCTAATATGTCCTCTGTAGATCTCTGGAAAGTACCAGTAGCTAGTATACATAATGTTAAATATACTTTTGTTCCACTAGGATAGGTTCTCCATGATTTCCCAGTGGCTTCAGGTAGAGGCAGCAGAATTTGCATATTTACCCCCAGGATTTCTCTGTCCATCATGTATCTCTTAACAATTTCTGTTTTATGCAGTCCATGATAAGTCAAACGGGGTCTAAACACCCTTCTTCTTCTTCTTCTTCTTCTTGCCGGAAGTCTGGCAGCAGCAAAAGCACCATCCTGATTTAAAGCATATTGCACATTCAACATAATAATAGCAGCAGCAGCCCCTAACATGCTTTTTTGTTTGTTTTTAAAGTGTAACTGTGGCTGTATTCAAGATTTGTTGGACATGGAAAAAGCCTACAGTGAATGTACACAATTGCTTTATAGCTTCATGAAAAGCTCTGCTCTGTTGAATTGGTTTATTTGCATGTATTTCTGCTTTTTATGCTTTCATTAGCATATTTCATGTTAACTGCATTTGGTGGCTGTATACATTGTGTGAAGCCGATTACCGAATGCCAAATAGCATGCATACCTCCAGCATGACTGCTATACTTCATGTAGCTGTTAATGAATCTGGTCTGTTATGCAAAACAGCCAAATACCTGATAAACCAGAATAAAATAAATATGTTCCTAGGTTCACAGGTTAATACTAGGCTGTTGTTCCAGAAGACCATTAGTAGTTCAGCCACAATATCTCAAATTGTAGGTACCCATTGACATGGCTTATTTATATCTCATTTATATTGCTTTCCATGAGGGCTAGAGGGGCCAGACTTGGGGTGTATTTATGATTGCCCATCCATTCATCCAGATTTTATTTAAAGAGGATAAGGAAGGTACTTTGCTTTATATCCAAAGGAAGTCTGTTGCATAAGAAATGGATTCTCTAGGAAATATATCTATCTCTCTAACAGATCCTTTTTATGTTCTGATGGAACTTAAGATCTCTTGAGCAGATGTTTAGAGTATTATTTATTTATTTATTTTTGCTGATGCTAAGGTGGTTGCATAGGACTGGATCCTTCTAGGATTTGTAGGCTATACACAGGGCACTTTTCAAGAGTCTTTAGGAAAACAGAAAAAAAGTGAGAAATTTAAGGCAGTGTGGATAACTCAAGGAAGACATGCCCTTGATTATTTTAATGAGAAATGCTGCAGTCCCTAAAGCTGGGTCACATTTATTATTTATTATCTACTATTTGTTCATAGGGTAGGTGGTCTGGTCAAACTCACCCTTTTCAGCCATGACCATAAAGTACATACCAAAGGGATAATTATACTCTAGGATGAACCTGATGAGGGAGGAATACAGAGGTACGATAACTTCCTTAGATCTGAAAGAAATATCTTACACTATTAGTCTGGCTAAGAAAATGGATTTCCTAACAGGAGATATATAGTGATCAAATGATGTTTTATTATCAATAAAAGTGTCCAGGTCCATAAAGATTAAGTCAATTAAAGGGGTGGTGCAATGATTCCTAGTTTTGCCCAAGAACATGGTGCTGCATTTTTTCACATTTAGTTTTAGGCTGTGGTCTAGGCATCACTTACTGGTGAATGTTAGTTCCTCCAAAAGAATTTGAAAGTCAGATGGGCAGTTAATAGTAGCTTTAAGTTTGCAATCATCTGCAAGCCTGGCCAGCCACAGGCCTGTGATATCAAACTTGATATCAGTGAAATGAATACCAAAGAGAAGTGGTCCTAGGACTGATCCCTAGGGAACACTACTGATTACAGATGGGTAGATAAGGAACACTACTGATAACAGATGGGGAGATAATGATAACTCTAAGTTTGCAAACTTTGTCAGCCACAGGGCTATGATGTCAACTTTAACATCAGAGAAGTAAATGTCAAAGAGAAAGGGTCCTAGAAATGATCCATGGTGGATTACACTGGTAACTAAGCTTTTCAAACAGATCATTCCTCCCATTGGTTGGGCTCTGTCCATTAGCCAGTTTTCTACTGGTTCTATTTAGTTTGATTATCTTATTACTAATGTCAGAATGTGGGATGGTATCAAAAGCCTTGGCCAGAATTGACTAGTTGGCATAATGGTTAAGGTCTTTGCCTCCCATGCACAAGGTGCAAGGTACAAGGTTTGATCCTGACCAATGCATGTTTGGAGTTTGTATATTCTCACTGTGTCTCTTTGGGGTTCCTCCCACCTCTGAAAAATTTGCTAAGTGTTTCCATCTCAAACTCACCAATGAATGGAGCTGTGAGCAGCAGCAAAGACTTTACATGGTGCTCTATAGGGGGAAGAGTTTCTATAGACCCCCCGCTTTGAGTGTCTACTGTGGTGCACAATATCCTCAAGACAGGAGAACATAGATTACAGACTGCATGCCATGGCAGGGATAGCTACTCTATGTTATAATTATGGCTCTAGTTGATCAGTCATGTTGACTAATGTTGCCAAAACGGGCATGAGTAGTTACCTGTGATAAGTGGGTTGAAGACCCAACCTATGCCAGGGACCCATGCTAAGGGTTGGAGGGATGTATGTTCCCCTATTGACCAGTGTGTGCCAGCCATAAAGACCAGCAGTCCTGGGTCAATAAGCTACTGGCTGGCAAGTGTCTAGTTGCCCAGCCTGGGTTACCTGGGATAGCACTATTGAGCGAAAGGTGGACGTAAGACCAATCAACCTGCCAAACATGAACTGAGAAATGCTACACTTAATGTATATTCACTGACAGGGTGCAACTTGGAAGAGGATGACATGATGATACTGAGGAGGCTGGACATCCTATGTATCTAAGATCCAATATGGAAGGGCTGTGCAGCAAAGCCACTTGGCTTTGGATTCAAACTCTACTACTCAGGAGGGGTACAGGCTAGAAATGGCATGGGAATTGTGGTGAGAGAGAGGCTTCAGAAGGCAGTGAGGGATATCATCAGAATTAGTGAAAGACTCATAGCAATCAGACTCCATTGTAATGATATGGCAGTATTCATAATCTTGTTTATGCCCCATAGCAGGGTTGTCATGGTTTGATAGTAGCCAACACATGGTTCAAAAAGAGAGACAGTCACAAGATCACAATCAAGATTAGCCAACATGCAACTCGGGTAGACTTACTCCTAGTATGGAAAAGGCACTGGGGTAGAATCAATGATTGCAAAGTCATCGCCAGTAAAACAGTTGGCCAACAGCATAAACCACTGGTTGCCACAATCAGCTGCAAGCAGTAGTCAGAGAAGGCTCTAATGTCAATAGAGACCAGGCTGAAGACCTGGAAGAATATTTCAATGATTACTCAGGGCTCTAGCATCCCAAGAAGAGGAGGAAGTAGGTGGAGTTGAAAAAGAAAGGCAGTGCCTCAAAACAGCATGTGTGAGGACTACAGAACCGATATATAGTCAAGCCAGGTATGGAAATTAGGTACACAAGGGAAGCTGGTGGTGGAATGCAGAGGTCTAGGAACTCATCAAGAGAAAGAATGAGTGCAAGAAAAAATGGGACATAGAAGAGGCTGACAAGGCTAGGAAGGAATACTGGTTGGCTAACAGAAAAGCTAAGAAAGGAGTTTCAATAGCAAAGAATAGGGCATTGGAGAGAACCTCTGAAAAGTGACTCAGTACATGGCACAAAGAAACTATATCAGGTTGCAAGGCAAAGACAGAAAGATAAAGAAGATAATCAGGCACCCTTCATAAAGGATACAAGCAACAACCTGCTTACCAGTCCACAGGACATCAAAGGCAGATGGAAGAAGTATTTCTAGCAACCTCCGAATGAAGAAAACCCCACAGTTGTATTGACCCAGAAACAGCCTACAATGGGAGAAGAAAAAGAGCCCACCCTAGAAGAAGTAACAATAGCACTAAGAAAAATTAAGTCAGGGAATGCAGCAGGCTCAGATGAGGTCACAAGTGATAAAAGTTCATAGGTTCATAGGTAGGTACTAGGCTATTAGCCCTATGGCCTATATAAGCCTAGCCAAAAAGGTACACTAGCTTTTGCAACCCAGGAAAATTATTTTCCTGTGCCCCTGTCGAGCAGAGCCACAGAAGTGATCCCTGGGGGGAATTTCCAATTTCCCAAACAATCATCAAGATTTTTCTTGAAGAGTGCTAATGAGGAACTCTGTTTGACATAGGCAGGTAGTCTCTTCCAGAGTATGGGAAGTCTCTGGGACAGGAATCTATCCGTCCAGCATGTTCTGTTTATTGTGGTGACAAGGTTTAGGTCTCTAGAGCATGTAGCTTGGAGGGATTGGGATTTCTTTACGTGGAGCATGTCCAACAGCTCTGGGTTTGACATAGCTTTGCATGTTAGGCAGATATCACCTCTGAGTAGGCAATATGCAATGGAGTAAAGCTGGAGTTTTTTGAGATGATCTGCATAGGGCATGTGTTTGAGGCCAGTAATCCTCTTTGTGAGGAATTTCTATGGCCTTGCCAGTTGTTGTAGATGTCTTGTGAGGTACATACCAAAAGGGGCATTGCACTCTATATAATGGGTCGAATGAGTGATGAGTAGAGGGGAACAATGACTTCTTTTTTCCTGGATGAAAAACCTTTTGTGATGAGGTGAGCCATGTAATAGGATTTCCTGACCACTGTGGCAATGTGATTATCAAAAGAGAGGCTACTGTCCACCTGTGTCTCAAGGTCTCTTATCACACTTTCGGCGTTAAGTAGACTACCACTTATGTGGTAGTTTATGGGTACAGAGTTTTTACCAAAAGGGATGACAATACACTTTTTGGCATTGAGCTTCAGGCCATGGCTTTGACACCAGGCATCTGTCTCAGTGAGGCCCTTTTGTAGTATGTCCACATCGTTAGGAATTGTGATTATGGCACCTAGTTTGCAGTCATCTGCAAACTTTGTTATTCAAAGACCTTCTGTGTTAGCCTGTACTTCAGAGAAGTAGATACCAAACAGGAGAGGACCCAGGACTGAACCCTGTGGTACTCCACTTGTCACTGGTCTGAAGTCTGATTTGGAGTCTGCTATTTTCACAGTGTGGGTTCTGTCTGTGAGCCAGTTGGCAACCCATCTTGTGACATAGGGATTTATACCTAGTTTAGTGAGCTTATCTATAATTCCAGAGTGAGGGATGGTGTCAAAAGCCTTGGCGAGATCTAGATAAACTGTATGAACCACCTTATCCTCATCTATGGCTTTGGTTATTGCTTCAAAGAAGTCAATCAGGTTTAGGAGACATGATCTGCCTTTTACAAACCAGAACTGGGTAGGGTCCAGAGTTTGGAGATTACCAATGTCTTTGTTTATGAGTTCCATGATAATACGTTCCATGGCCTTGTAGACCAGGCTTGTCAGGCTAATGGGGCGGTAGTTCCCAGGGTCTGTCATGGCTCCCCTTTTGTGGAGTGGGATAACCATCACGGTGCACCATTCAGTGGGCACAAAGCCTGAGGTGAGGCTATGATTGAACATGGTGCTTAGGTAGGGTGCCAGTTCATTCTGTAGTTCATGTAGAACGCAGCCCGGGATATTGTCAGGTTCCATGGATGCTGTGTTCTTGGCTTTGGAGAGTGTGTTTTTTACATGTGCAGCCATGATTACAGGAACTTTGCATTTTTCCGGTATAGAGATGGGCCCTCTAGGGGGTGAGAGGGGGGTAAAGTTAGCACTGAACCTATCTTCCAGGATGTTGGCAATATCAGTTGGTTCTGTATATTTAGTGCCATTGTGCTGTAAGTCAGAAAAGATCTGAGTGTTGCCATTGAGATTCTTGACATAGCTATAGAATGCTTTGTAGTTGTCTTTAGAGTCAGTGGCAATTTTGTTTTCGTAACTAGCTTTGGAGGATTTTATGAGGGATCTCAGCTTCTTACTGAGGTTGACCAGGGAGTTCCTCCAGTCATGGGATTTTACTCTTTTTTCCAACAGTTTCTTTTTTGTGTTGTAGAGTTTGTTTATGGCAGAGGACCATCAGATTGGCTTCCTTTTTTTGGAGGATAGCATCTTGGTTCTATTAGGGATAGCATGATCCATGCACTTGTGTAAGTGCTTATTAAATGCATTTGTGAAGGATTCAGCAGTCATACCTCTATTGTCCATCCACATGGGTGTTGTGAGGTTTGCCACTTCTGTCTTAAGAAGTGTGAAGTTGGCTTTGGAGAAGTTTTTTATGGTGGTTTCCCTAATGGGGGTGGGGGCAGGATGTGGATGTCTAGGGTGATTAGCTTGTGGTTGGATCTGACCAACAAAGAATTGACCTCTGGTGTGGAACACTGGTTTCCCATGTTGGTAATGACCAGGTCTAGGATATTGCTGCTCCTGGTGGGGGTGTGAATAAGTTGATTCAAGGCATTGGAATTTATGAATTCCAGAAAACATTGAGGAAAAGAGTTGGTACATGAGTAGTTTTACCAGTTAATGGTGGGGTAGTTGAAAGCACCCATTATTGGGGTGTTGGGTTGTACCCTAATACTTTCCAGTGTATCAACAAATGAGGAGTGGGAATCCTGGGGCATGGTGGGCAGTCTGTAGCAAGCTACAATTTGGATTGTGGTCTTGCCCAGAGTTAGTTGCACTTGGATAATCTCGGATGCATTATGCTGTGCAACTAGCCTGGAGGTGTGGATATCCTTAATGAATATGGACACACCTCCACCTTTGGTGCTTCGTTCCGGATTAGGTGGCCAAAAGGTGTAGTATGAATTATAGCCTGGTAATGCAGGGGTGCTCTCTGGAGCTTTGAACCAGGTCTCTGTCACTGCACAGATGTCGATGTTCTCCATTTTAAGGAGTGCTTCAAGTGAGTGCATTTTGTGGTTTAGACTTCTAGCATTGAGTAGCATTACCCTCAGATTTTGCTTGCTTGTACCTGTTACAGTGGTGAATTTGTCATTTGAACCTTGACTAGAAAAGGCACTATAGGAGTGGCAAGAGCCTTAGCCAGTATCCAGAATCCCAAGGGCGACAGGTGCAGGCCATCTCTGGCAAAGCATCATGGTCTGTCGATCATGTCGTCCCAGGCAGACAAATACTGGATCCTCTTAGAATGACACCAGAAGCTTAGCCAATTACTGAAGTCAGGCATTTTGTCCTTGTACTGTGGTATCATTCTGGGTGATGGCAGGATGCTACTCAGGACTAGGGTCATACCTGCCTGGGCTACAAGATCAGAGAGCTGTTCCATGTCTATTTTCATGTAGTCCAGGGAGGTACATCTCAGGTCATTCACACCAACATGGACAATGACAGTGTCATATTTGTGCTTGTTGTGAAGTGACCTGAGTGTGTGCATTATGTGGCAGATCCTGGCACCTGACAGGCAGCTGACAGTAACTTTCTCCTTGTTTAGCCTGGTGAGTGGAACATCAGTGTGCCTGACTATAGAGTCATCTATGACTAGAGTGTTGGGTACATTGTTATGCCTTATGGGCTGTGGTTGAGTGGCACACTGAGTTTGTGGGCTATGTGTCATTTGGGTTGTGTTTGGGGGGTGGAGTTTGCTTGGATTTCTGCTTTGGAGGTCCCTGATGCTTGGGCAGGTTTTTATTGAGAGCCTCCATGAATGTAGGTGTGTGTTTTGTGTTTCTATGTGTGTGTTTTGGTGGTGTAGGTTTTGAGAGACTATGTGATGAGTGTGGCGTGGTGCAAGTGTTTACCTTCTCCTATTGACTGTCTATTCCAGTCTTGGGTGAAGAGAGCTTTGCTTCCAGTTTGGCTATATAAGTGCATGTCTCACAGGTTGTAGTGTTGGGTGGTAGGAGGAGAGGGTTGTCTGTTTACATGAGGCAATTGCTGCATTGCCCCAAGATGCCCAGATTCATCAGGTAGACAGGAGAAATCACCAAGAGCTGACCCTTAGACATACCTGGATAGGTGCTTATTTATTAAGTACTAAAAACTGTTTTCCTCTAGACAAGTGAGGAAAGTTGAGTGCTGTAGTAATTTGCAGCTTATTTAATGCTTACAACAAGTTCTGAACACGTGCTGAGTTCAAAGAAAGAGATTTGAGTGCTGAAACTAGAAAACTGGCTAGTTGTAAGAAACAAAATTAAGCTTGAAGGCTTCCGTCCAACACAGAAAGGCTTGGGGGCTCAGAAGTCTACAAACAGTCTAGACCACTTACAGGAAAGGCAGGAAACAAGCTTAATTTTTTTTATTTTTGATGATAAAGATGCTGGGTGAAACAAGGGAGAAATGGCTCCTGAGGGTACTAATAGCAGTGTAGAGAGAGGCATATTCCAGATGACTAGAGAATAGGCATACTAGTGCCGGTGTTGAAAAATAAAGGGGACATCCTCAAGTGTGGGCAGTACAGATGCAGTAAACTCCTATCACATTGCATGAATGTTCTGGAAAGGATGATTGAAAAATGGATACCTAGAGTAGTAGAATGTAAGATGGGGATGAGCAGTTCGGATTCAGATCAGGATACAGCACAACTGACCTGATGTTTGCAGGGAAACAGATAGTTGAGTAGAACCTAGAGATGAGGAAAGAGTCCAAGTGGGCATTTTTAGACATGGAGAAAACATATGACAAGGTTCCAAGAAAGCTGATGTGGGCAGTGCTTCAGTAGTTCAAAGTCCCAGAAACATTGGTAGAATTAGTGCAGGCTAGGTACAAGGATCCAATGACTCAAGTATGGATAGTGTTCAGCCTCGCAGAGATGTTCCCAGTGGGAGTGGGTGTACAACAGGGTTTAGCTCTGAGCCCACTGCTGTTCATACTGGTTATGGACTACATTAGCATATAGGTTGTAAGGGACAGATCAACAAAGCTGCTGTATGCAGATGATGTGGCATTACAGGCAGACTCTGAGCAAAACCTTCAGCAAAGGATAGGGGAATGGAATGCAAAACTGAAGGCACATGGGATGAAACTAAACACAGATAAGATGGTGGTAATGGCAACAAAATGGAGAAATCATAAGAAGCTGAGAATTGAGATAAAATGGTAGATAGTGAAACAGGTAAATAGCTTCAAGTATCTGGGGAGGTTGCTAAGGAGAAGGGAAGTCTGAATGAAGATGTCAAAGTTAGAATCACTGGGGCTGCAGCCAATTGGCATAGAGTCACAGGTGTAGTCTATGACAGAAGAACACCAAAGAAGCTAAAACATAAGGTGTACAAGGCAGTGGTGTGACCAGTACTACTGTATGGTACAGAAACATGGGCAGTAAAGACAGAGCAAATGAGGAAGTTAGAGGTGATGGAAATTAAGTGCATGAGAAGTGTGGTAGGATGCACACTGTAGGACACAAAGAAATAAGGACATAAGAGCAGAAGCCAAAGTAGCTTCAGTTGCAGAAAAGATCAAAGAGAACAGATTATAGTGGTTTGGACATGTACAGAAAAACAGAAAACAATCTAATAAAAAAGATTTGGGACAGATAGGAAGAAAGTAAGAGGAAATGAGGATGCCCAGAAAAGAGGTGGATGGATTGTGTGAAAGAAGATCTGTGACAGTCAGGCATGAGTGTCGAAGAAGGCAGAAGGGTGGCATTGAATCGAAAGAGATGGCGGCAGTTAACACAATACCTCAATCCCATGTAGAAAATGGGAAAACGGGGGCTAATAATGATGATAATGATGATCAAAAACCTTGGCCAGGTCCAGATAGGCAGTGTGAACTGATTTGCCTGAGTCTAATGCATCAGTGACTTGCTCAAAGAAGTGTACAAAGTTCAGGAGACTTGTAGACTTCCTGTGTCTTTGTTGATAAGATCCATGGTGATAAATGTAATTGCTTTGCAGATAAAGGTGGTGAGGATTACAGGCCTATAGTTTCCTGGATCAGTATTGGATTCCCCCTTATGGAGTGGAATGACTACCATGGTTCTTCATTCCTCTAATACAAATCCAGTGAAGAATCTGGTTGAACTGGCTTAGTACTGAGTCTACCAGTCAGTGTCTAGTGCTGACAAGAAGGCAGCCTGACACATTATCAGACCCACAGAGCTAATGTTTATAGCCTTAGAGAAAGCCTTCAGGACTTGCTCGAGGTGATCAGATAAGGTGGTGTAGGTATGCTAATAAAGTGGGGAAAGATAGAGAGAGACAGGGGAAATAAATTTAGAGCTGAATTTGTCCACTAATATATTGGCCGGTGAAGCTACAAGGAAAATGGTCTCTGCTTTTTGGTCTTTTTAGCTTATTGTAGCAGGGTTTTTAAGGGGCATCTTAGCTCATGGCCTTACCACTGCATTATGTAGCGAATTTCACCCAGAACAATACTGACAATCCCTTCGCTCTGCAGGGGATACTTTGCTAAAACGGTTCTATATGCAGAACTCCACCACAGCACAAAAAAAAAAAAAACAAATGGAGGAGAGTATTTCAACTCAGCACAAGCACTCTAAATGCAAAAACAGAAACTTACACCTCCTGGAGTTTAGTTGTGTTTGCTTCTGTGGTCATGTACAAAACAGTGTAAGAAGCTTCTCTGTGTGGAAGATTTTCAGTCCATATATCTCTAGTTAATCACTGTATATTAATCAGATCAGACAATAGTAGTAGAAGTAGCGAACTTAAATTCATCTTAAGTAAAAAAAAATAACAATAAAAAATATATAATTGTACAGAATTACTAAGTATTCGAAAGTAATTCAAGCAAGGCAGGCAGTCTGTTTCCAGTCAAAAATCCTTTATTAAGTACACAGACAAGCGATCCAAGTAAAACAAAAATAGAGTAATAGTTTCCTCACAACCTTTCTAACTATAAGTGTTATTGGTATACATGTTAAATTCACATCCTTCCCCCATCAGTGTGACATTCAAGTTGGTACTGCCCTACTTAGTAGCTATCATAATAATATAACCCTTATGTGCTTTAAATAAAATGTATAATGATGTGGTACTTCTTATTTAACCAGATTATTAATTAGATTATTAAGCCTGTGATTTTATCCAAGACAATATACTACATGGCTAGAACTATGTCAGCCGTAGTCCATTTGGCAATCAAAATATATATAAATATATACATATACACTTTGCATGTAAAAAATCAATTGTAAAAATCATATTCTATTTTCATAACCTATTGTTAACAAAAATCGCTTTTGTCATTCTAGACTTCTTCAAGTCTACAGACCTGAAGAAGTCTAGAAGGACGAAAGAGATCTTTGTTAACAATAGGTTATGAAAATAGAATATGATTTTTACAATTGATTTTTTACATGCAAAGTTTATATGTATATATTTAGACCTGAATAAGTCGAGAAGGACGAAAGCTATCTTTGTTAACAATAGGTTATGAAAATAGAATATGATTTTTACAATTGATTTTTTACATGCAAAGTGTATATGTATATATTTATATTTATTTTTAGGTTGCCAAATGGATTAAGGTCAATATATTTCCAGCCATGTAATATAGTGTCTTGGATAAAATCACAGACTTAATAATCTAATTAATAATCTGATTAAGTAAGAGGTACCACATCATTATAAATTTTCCCCGGGATTCATGAAGCTTGCGCCAGGCGCACGCATAGCGTAGGTGTTATAACGCCAAATATGGCCGCCGAGCGATTCAGGTACGATCCAATTCCAAGTGCACTACCGGCGTACGCCAGATCTGCGCAGCCCTCAGCGTAGGTATGCAAATCACCCCATGTGCATTGTCGCACCATGCAAATGAAGGCATATAGTGATTCATGAAGTGGTGCAGGCGTAGCGTAAGCCCACGGAAATGTAAACCAAAAAACACGGTTTACATTTTCCCAAACAGAACATTGGAGCTATGGAAGAGGGCCAGACGCAGGTATCACAACGTTAACATATGCCAATGGCAAAATACACAGCCAATGGCATAAGAAAAGATGCACAACACGTAAATAACAACATTTAATGTCATGTCCACAGTAATGCACAGCAGAACCGCAGGGCATGTGTGCGGAAGCTGTAACATAAAGAAATAATATAAAAATGTTGTAAAATTGCAACGTAATAGAAATCAGGTTTACAGCATAATACACAATGGTAGGCATGAAACACCACAACCAAGGTGCAAGGGTTGCTAAGGACTTGTGATAGTGTTCGGTGCGGTAACTATGAATTAGTAGTCAATGCCATGCAAATGAGGCAGATAATACTGAATCGCAAATCTCCCGCCGGAGGACGGTTGTACCATACGGTGCAGCGGTATAACACCGAGGAGTGGCTCAGAGGAGATTCATGACATCAGCAGAGGGGTGTGCCACCATATCACTAAGCACATTGGAGCATTGCAAATCTGGCCTGTCCGTTGCTAAGCAAAGCTGCAGGATAGGGGTGGGGAGGAATCGTTTAGCTGAGAGCACACATGGTGGCCAAAAGCGCATGTGTACGAGGATGAAAACATGCCTGAAACCCAGTAATCGGACGCACATGCCGCAAACAATAGCAGAAACAGGAAGGTCAGGGGAAGAAAAGAAGGAAATGCGGAAGTAGGGTAATTGGAGTACTAATGAGCAATCAACACCAATCAACCCACGAAGGCCAATCGACGGCAGCTGACAAGTCCGCTTGCAGAAACCTGCAAAACAGGATAGGGGAGGCATGTGAATGCAAAGAAAGGAGGGGAGGTATTGGATTGCAAAGATAGGAGACCTGACACAGCAGAGCAAAGCAAACCGACAGCAGACCGGCAGTAGCACACATAATGCAAGATACGCCAGGTCCAGAAAAGTACAAATGAAAGTAGGCTGCAGGATGCACGCCAGAAAATGGTAGGTGCAACATGCAGAAATGTAAAGGGAAGGTCAAGAGTTAATCCACGGCAGGCAAATGTAATTCAACACCAAAGGCACCACAATAGTAGTTCCGGCAGTAAAACACATAACATAACCTGTAGCTACGAACGTACATACACACCCTATGACATCATCGGTGTTCACAGCACAATAGTATAAAGTGTGAAAGCACCCAACACACTCCTGTGTATTCCCAAACATGGCACCATAGGTGTAAACACATGGGGAACTTTTAAAATGTACATGTTGGGAGCTGCCATAGCTGTGATTCATCAGCATGTGTTAGAGACTGACGGTGTTGTGGAGGATGATGCCGACAACCACCGCAGACCTCGGAGGAGAAGGAGAGTGTTCAGACCAAGGGTAACCTACCAGGGGCTACATGACCTGGAGATAGTAGAGCATTACAGGGTGGACAGGGACATCTTACAGCAAATAGTGGAACTGTGCCGGCCATGCCTCAGAACCAGAAACAACAGAGGGGAAACCCATACCAGTGGACATGAAGGTATGTGTAAGCCTGCAAATACTGGCCACAGGTACCTTTCAAAGGCCAACTGGAGATATAATGGGTATCTCACAGGCATCAGCATCCAGGGTACTACACCAGTTCCTGGATGCCATGTTACCACATGCCAATGAGCAGATATACTTCCCCAGAACTCAGGAGGAGTTGGCCAGCAATATGCGTCACTTCCACCGTGTGGCACAATACCCGGAGGTACTGGGTGCGATAGACTGCACGCACATACAAATCAAGTCACCATCCGGTGAGCAGGGTATGCGCTACATAAACCGCAAGGGATTCCACTCCATCAACTGTCAGGTCATGTGCAATGCCCAGGGCATTATCATGGATGCGTGTGCTAGCAGCCAAGGAAGCTACCATGACTCCCATATCTGGCATGCCTCACAGCTGTATCAGGTATTTGTCAGGGGGGACATCCCACATGGCCATCTCGTGGGGGATGCTGGCTATGCACTGGAGCCGTGGATGATGACTCCCATCAGAAATGCACACACACGCATGCAAGAACACCATAATGAGGCACACGCACAAACCAGAATCATCAGAGAGCATGTGTTCGGGATGCTAAAATCACGGTTCCAGTGCTTGGATACATCTGGTGGAGCCTTGCAGTACTCTCCAGGCACGTGTGCCCACATCGTCATAGTATGTGCCATGCTACATAATATGATCCTGCGGAAGCAGCTGCAGCAGGGACAAAATGGTGAAGGCCCTCATAGCCCACCGCAATTGCCAAGGCCAGTACAGGCACAGTGGGATTCAGACCATGAACACACTGTGCCAGCCCAGTAGGCAGACGGAGGCGTGCCCAATATGCCTATGCCTTGGCAAAGAGGGAACGTATAGCACATACTCTGACCATGTAGGCCCCTATGGACTGACACCTCTCCACCTGCACACACAGTAAAATGGATGGCACACAAACATGACCACCTGTAAATTGTAATGTATAGGTGGCCCAATGTGTGACTCCTACATAGGCAGCCCTCAAACATTGTAAACACAACAGCCAGTGGAACACGGAATGCCAACACCTGAACAGTACATGAGTCTTACAGCATATGGTGGTGCTGTGTGCCTGTCACGTTCCCCGCCAGATATATATATATATATATATATATATATATATATATATATACATATATATATATATATATATATATATATATATATATATATAGATATATATATATATATATATATATATATATATATATGTACACATATGCATATATATAATACAGATAGAAAGGGTAATAGAGGGATACATGGTGATATAGATGGATTCAGAGATATCTGCAAATATAATAGATAGTTCAACGACATTCATAACATCTTGGAGGTAGAAATAAATAGGATACCGCCAACCATGGAATGTGTAACATACCCGACATGCGTAACCACGAGGCTGAAAGACCGGTAGAACACAGTACCGGAACAGTACATCCGCAAGTAATAGTATGATGATATGAAGGGACAGTTAGTCACCACTCACGGTGTCGTGGTCCACGTAGGTACTGTGTTCAACTGTGTCTGTGAGTGCCGTAGTCTGTGTAAGTGTGCGTTGAGGGTGCCGTGTGCATTTCTGTGTGACTGTAATGTGTGTGTGTGTCCGCAACATGTGTATGTTGGTGCCAAGTCAGAGGCAGATCAGTATGGTAGTTGAGTATAGCTAGCCGTAGGCATACGGTTACTACCTGTACCACAGTAGGAGGGACATCCCCACCCTGGGCAGGTGTGTCCTGACATAAAACAGTACAAAGGGCAAATGTCCGAGATGGTAGGACATAAATATGTCCCATATATAATGTAACAGTTGTATTTAATAGTTATGCCTGTATGTAAGAAACTTAAATGTTACATGCAATATGATAAGTAGCCAAAGTCACACAACAATAGGTATGTAGTGAGGATAAAAGTATGTGCTACCTGTGTACTGACCGTGGCTACGTGTTGGCCTGTAAACACCGCTTTGTGTCCCGCAAGTGTCCAACAATGACCATATGATAAGGTGGCAACCCATGGCAAACAGGCTCTTTTAACAACACAACCACAATGACTGCAAATATCTGGGACAGAAATACAAGGGATAGCTGTCACCTACACATATCTCCTGATATATCGCTGCAATTACGGAGGTATACAAGTAGCAAGCTCACCTGTAGATGATATAGAAACCAATTAACAATGGCCCAACGTACAATCCTGTAACATAAGTCTACTAACTGTTAGCTATCTAATTAGGGACGGAGCCCACACACATATATACGGATTATGTAGAAATGCAAGGCCCACAAACCGTATATGTTACGTACAACCACCGACATCCCCCACACTAGAAACTAAAGCAATACAAACTGTAATAGCAGCACAAACATCCAGTCAGTCATTGACATCTGCAGAACCCTCAACATACCGTGTGAGAGACACAATTAAAGGCGACATGCAAAATTGCAGGCATTGTATAATGGAACAAACAGCCATGTTACAGGTTTTGATTGCAATACTCCGTTATCAGACATCAGGATGACAGGTACACACACATGTTGAACCAAATACTCTACCTGTCACACACAATCCATGGGGGACATGAATCCAAACTATACTTGTCTCCATGCATAGCAGTTGCAGTTACACATAACAAAACACAATACAGACCATCTCCCCGAAGGTAGGGCAAATAGGCAACACCCAAGTGGAGAATCCAATTATACCCCACTGTCGCTGTGTAATTGGCGAATGGAGTAGCTGCACAGCTGATATGCAAGTAATTAGTCACTCAGGAACACCAATTGGTGGGAAGAATTCACATGTTTCAGGTATCAAAATATATAAGGATGACTTGCCAGATATTCAAACCGTATGCTCATACCGAATAACAGTTGAAACACTGTGAGAGAGATAGAAATGAAACGCCGTAATGACAACAAGGTATGTAGAATGCCCGATATGTAAGGTTATGTATATCATGATCTGTATTAATTAGTTTTACTGTATGTATAGCCTGGTTTGCATTAATTAAACATGTCCGCAATGCATAAAGTGGGGAAAGGTATTTATGTAGTGATGTCTTGCTGAGCATACTAACGCTTGTAGAATCTGTACGTCCAGCAGTGGGACACAAGGTACACAGCACAGACACCACAAGGGATGCTACATGAGGCCATTAAACAGAACAATGCCATACAACCCGCCGTCAGTGGTAGGGTATGTCCAACAAGGACATGCCATAGCAGGGGATAGTATATGTTGATATACTGTCACAGCACGCATGTGTATGGGCATATAACGTTAATGACATATGTAAGGTGGTCCAGCTGAGCAAGTATGCTTTGCATTATGGGATACTATGTGAAATATGTGTAATGTATAGTATTATAGGTAGATATGACAGATATTCTACACAGCATAACAGGCATATCATGCATACCACAGGTATCATCTATTGGTATGTACAATAACAGGATACATATGGCCTGTAGGTATGGGACATAGTAATAGCATGATAGCTAATCTAAATGGAAGGGCTACCAAGTAACCATGCACAAAGGACATGTAATAGCTGCACAGGTGCATAGTGGGGTACTATGCAGTCTGGCAAGTCCATGTGTAAGCACAACTACAGTGTTCACACTAGTGGCACCTCTCCAGAGTAGTGTCCTGTGAAGAGCAGAGCCAGGTGTCACCTGCACCACTGCACAGTACAGCCACTGCAGTGATCCCAGGCCTACATGTGTCTCCCAACCACCAAGGGAGGTATCACATGAACAGTGCTACTGAGTGTCCCTGCGTGATGTACATAGGACTTATGTTCCACAGCATGGTGAATGTCCGGTTTGGGAATATAACCCAGAAGCACATCACACTCATTGTGGCATGTGTGCACATATCCATGAGCATGTTGCTCACAGTGGCCTCTGCTTATGTTGTGTATGAGGAGTATATCCATCAATAATGTTGTGGACATGGGCCCTGTCTGATCAGCAGAGGTCACCCCTGAGTATGTAGTATGCAAATGTGTACAGATGTGGTGTCCATAGTGCAGCCGCATATTTAAACTGTCGGAGCTCAGTAAATGTCATGGCGTGTTAATGTTGTGGCATGTAAAGCTGTAGCTGTTGTGTAAGGTACACCCTAAATGGGGTGGTGTACCCTTGAATGTGTGTAGATGTCTTGAGTTCAGAGGTACAATGGGTGCCTATGTACCAGTTACACACCCAGTACAGATAGGTGTGGCCACATAGGAGGATATCCATGCCACAGTGGCAATACGGTAACTACAGGAGTGGGTGCGACATATGTGTGTACTGCAAACATGTACAATGTGATATGTATGTAGGGGACTACCATCCATGTGATAGTCAGTGGGTGAATGGTGTAATGCAAAGGTGATGTGCATGCACCTTGTGTCATGCAGCTTGATGCCATGATAGTCATATTATGTATCTGTCACAGCGACACCCATATGGTTGGAGTCAGTATCAGCTGGTGGAACAATCATGGTGCTTGGTATGTAGGGGTTCTATAGCTAGGCAGGGAAAGTCCCCTGTACCAGCCTGTTCCGCAGGGAAGCATATACTGAACATGAGGGGCCCTATGACTGAGGACTGTGGTATGCCAAAGTACCTGACATGTAGTAGGTACTATGGTATGCTGGCCTCACTGTGTGTCCTGTCCATGAGCCACATAGCATAACATCCTGAGACACAGGGTACGATGTGCAGGTGGATGTGTATGTTGTCAATATCAGAATGGGGAATGGTGCTGAAAGGCAATGAGAGGACAATGTAGGATGTGTGGACTCCCGTACCATCAGCAACTGCCCTGGTAACTGTATGAAAGGAGTCCACCATGTGTAGGGGCCATGCTCTGGCCTTAACAAGCCCAACCCAGGTGGCAGCAGAGGACGGAGACCAACAATGTCTCTGAGAATGACGTCCTTGATGATGTGCCCCATAGCCATGCAGAACAGTCCAGTCAGGTGTGTAGGACTATAGTCCCACTCGTGCAATGTGGTGCCACCTGTGTGTAGTGTGATAAATGCTGCTGTGTGCCATTCAGGGTCTACAATGTCTGAAACAAGGCTATTACTGAATATGGTGGCCTAGTGGGGAGACATGTAATTCAGAGGTTGGTGGACATCACAGCCTGGGACGTTGGAAGGTGACATGGGGCCAGTGTCCCAGGACATGTAGAGTGTAGGTCAGTACTGTGTAGGTGTGACCACAGGGACACCACAATGTTCATGTATGGATTGCGGCCCTGTAGTGAGTGAGACGGTGTACTGTCAGCATTGAATCCATCCCCCAACATGTTGCCAACAATACCTGGGTCTGCAATGTTCCTGAGTGACTGTTATATGTGACAGCAGATGTGGGTGTTGCCATCGAATACTGACATACCACCATAATGCCTGGTGGTACACCCCAGAATGTGTGGCAGTCATGTTTACGTAGCTAGTCTTGGAGTATGTGATGAGGGACCCTGTGGTCCCAACACGGCTGACCATTGAGCCACCCCACACATGGCAATGTACACCACTGTGCAACAGCCTACACCTGTTGTTGTACATCATATGTCCATGGAACATGACCACCAGAGTGGCGTCTGTTATCTGGTGTGTACCATCATGGCTCTGTGTGGAATAGCATGATCCATGCAGTTATGTACATGCTAATTAAGTGCACTGGGGTATGTGTCAGCATTTGTATGTGCATTGTCCATCTGCACGAGTGTCTTGATGTTAACAACCGCTGTCAGCAGACGTCTGTAGTAGGTGTTGTAGTACACATGTACTGTGTATGCTGTGATGGATGTGTTGCCGGGATGTGGCTAACAAGGTAGATTAGCATATGTTCGGAATCCACCAATGAGGGGATAACCCTAGGTGTGTAACACCAGTCACATGGTGGTAGTGCTCATGCCAAGGGTAATGTAGGTCTTGGAGGTGGTGTGTATGTGTTGATCCAGCAGAGCGGAGGGTATGACTCGTGGATGTGTCGGTGCATGAGTGGCTATCCCACTGAAGTGTGGGGTAGTGTCAGTCACACATCAGTAGTAGCTGAGGCCCACTGTCCACTATACCACCATAGAAGGTATGTCACCCTTGGGGTATGATGTTGACTCTGTCGCTTGTTACAATGTGTATAGTGGTCCCGGACACAGTTAGTTGCATGTGGAGCACCTCTGATGCATTGTGCTAAGCAACTTGCCAGGATGTGTGCAAAACATAGTGGGATATGGGAACCCCTCAGCTGTGGGTGTGCCGGTCCAGGTATGTGCCTGAAAGGTATGGCCCGTCTATAACCTGCCATTGCAGGTGTGCTCTGCAGAGCCTAGAGGCAGGTCCCAGTCACTGCAGAGATGTTTGAGTGGTGCATTATAAGGTGTGCCTTGCCTGCGTGCGACACAGGGGAAGATGCAAGCAATGTGTCACATGATCCCATATCGCGTATGCCAGTTACCACCCTGCTGGTGACAGTTATTGGAAACTGTGCAGGACAGGCAGTATAGAAGCATCAAGAGCCTTACATGTGAGCTGTACTCCCAGGGCCAACAGGTGCAAGTCATCTGTGCCACAGCATTGTGTTTGACCAGGACAGTCATAGCGGACAGATACCACATGCCTGTGGAATGACAATAGGAGCATAGGCAACTGTTGAAGTGACACAGTCAGTCATTGTACAGTGGTATCGTGTCCAGATGAATGCAAAATGCTCCCCAGGGCTAGGCCCACACCCTCAGGGCTATAAGACTGGTGAGCTATTGCATGTCCCTGCACACATAGTCTGTGAAGTGGCATCACAGGGCAGTCACACTAACATGGCAAATGACAGACATATCATACCTGGTGAGGTGTGGCATGGGTGCATAGGTTATGTTGCAGAAGCAGTTACCCGACAGCAAGATGTAAGCGACTAACGCCTTGTGTAGCCTGCTGTGTGGAACTGCAGTGTGACACCCTACAGAGTCAGCTATGACTGGTGTGTTGTGAATGTTATAACACACTATTGGCTGTATGTGGTGGGCACACATGAGTCTGTGGGCTATAAGCTGGTGATGTTGTCTTCCATGATGATGGGGGCTACCTCTGGTGCCTACAGTGAGTATGGAGACGTACTGCACAGGTTGTCCTCGTAGGTGTGGCCAGTGGTGTAGATCATGTGAGACTATGTGATGGGTGGGGTGTGTTGCGAATGTTACACATCCCCAAATGACTGTCATGTGCAGTCAGGGTTGGTGACAGCATTACCCCCAGCCATAGATGTCAGCCTCCTGTCCCCAAAATGAGGAACATTAGCCCTCATACCGTGTGACAAATGGGCGAAACGTGGAACACTTACAACTGGCTTACTAACAGCGTCAACTAGGAAGGGCATATGATGGCTAAAATAGGCTGGTCTTATGTATAAAACAGATATTCCAATGAATTAATATGATTCTAATCTATTTAGCCATGGCTAGCAGGTAAACTATGTACAACAATGAATGTGTGACAGACCCTTCCAATGTGGAACCTTGAGGAACATGCACCTTTTAGAACCCCAAATGAGGTACGTTCCCCGTAATGAGGTACACCTGAGAGCTATGGGCCCAGCACGGCTGCAGATGTGCATCACCCACAGGCTGTAGTGCTGTATGTTGGGAGGTGAGCATTGAATGTGTACATGAGACAATTGCTCTATTGCCACATGTATGACATATCCCTCATATAGACAGGCAGTAGCACTGGTTTGTGACAGTTGGACATGCCTGTATATACAACCATGTCCCACAGGATATGTGCGTTACCTGTGTACAACAGCTTTCGTACCATAAGCAAGCTGGGAAGTGTAGGACAGCCAGTGTACCTGTGGGAAATGGTGTGGAATGGGCGCTATAGTAATCAGTAGCTCATGACATGCTCACATGTTCTGAACAAGTGCCTAGCATGACCATACAATACAGATAGGGTGTTGGATAATATCAACCCACAAGTGGTGATGACAGTCATTTAGGGTGGCACTGCACTATAACCCTGCTGAGTATGGTGTGCATGTCCATGAACCATTAGCACTGTAGATGTTAACAGTACAGATGTTCAAGATAGCATGGATATTTGATTACAAATACCTTTGCATGTCACAGGAGTGTTCCACCAGTGGCCTGTTGACAGACTCACAACTACAAAAGGTGCAAGAGTGACATGTGCACAGCACATCAGTGCCAGATACAGTAGAACAGGGTTAATGTGTTGTACCCCACCCTCATTGTAGCCCATACCACACAGACAAATGTTAGGCATCTGTGTATGTAAGGCTGTGAATGGCTATGACCTATCAGTTTAGCTGTGTCAGTGTTGTGAACAACATACAGAATGGGCTGTGTGTGTGAGGTGTGTGACATATGTGCACAGTCTGATGGATGATACCAGCAGTGTCACTGCTAGGTGAACATCCCTGTACCCATAAACTACTACCTAGGCTGTGGTCAACATTATGGACACTGTGTAAGGGATGGTGCTGTGCAGTGCCCCCCCCCCGACATGGTGACATCTCCAGGCCCCTTAGGTAGTCATCTGAGGTACCCATGTCATGTCAGGGTGCCATCCATGAGCACGGAGATCACTGGCCAGGCATATACAGCACTGTGGTGACCAATATTGGATCAGATACCACCTGTAAGGGGTAATGGCTTGGCATGGATGTGCGATACCAGCCTTCACAATCCACAACTCCACTATGCAGCATGCTGTCTACCATGCAGAATGTCATTTGCTACACCATGATGATGGACATGCTACATGTCTATATCCTGATCTATATGACATATGTCATGGACAGCCACCGTCCTAATACTAGGATCACCACAGGCTGGACAGATCCCTGTGCCATATATGTGACATACTCCCGACATACCATGCAACCCTGTCCATCAAAGCTGCAGATGTCATCCCAGTCATACATGGTGTGATGGCCGCATGGTAGATGTACTATCAACTGACTGGATCAGTAATGTGGCACTGATGCAGCTTGCGGTGGCACAATGGCCATCTGTAACAGCATGGAAACCATGCCCGCACATGCTATGGTTGATGACCATCCCTGCGAATGTCGTCTGACTATCCATTGTCCCATGTCTATCACATGTGTAATACAGGCGATCCATGTCAGGATGTTGAACAGTTGTACAGTGCTGTGTAGATGTATATGGCAAAACACATGCATGTACAGGTGTCCATGCGTATGTGTGCATTGTCACTGCTCAAGTCCATTACAGCTGTGTCTGTGTTGATATGTGACATATACACAGCATCCAGGTCAACAGTAGTACCGTGGACACATCAAGGCATGTGCAGATAGGTAAGAACACAAGTGCAGGCAAATAGACATGCCCACAGCAAGACAGCATTTACATGGAGTATGAACACTGTAATGAGGTGACACACATATATGGTGATGATATCCAATGCATAATGGGTGTGACATGTGTGACACAAACATGTCAGTCATGTCAGTGTCATGATGCTTTGCAAAGATAACTATGCAGATGCAGTAGATGTCATAGAAATGTATGTGCAGCAGTATCTCTGTACATCTCTGAAACTGTGAACTGCCACCATTATTATGTTTTACAGATAATGCCCCGTACACGCCTCCCAGCATACACCCACCAGGAGGATGATGTCCTCATCCCACAGCTCCATGACAACTATGACTTGTTGTTCAGCCATGTGCCACAGCATGCCCAGCAGCGGGATGACCTGTGGCAGGATCTACGCAGGTGGGTGAGTGATGTGGGTGGCCATAACTGCACTTACCAGCAGGTGCGCAGACACTGCATGGACCTGATACGACATGCAAAACAGCATGCCACTGCATTCGCCAGGGAACAAGGTGGAACAGGTGGTGGGCCACCAACCCAGCCCCCACTCACACACACCAAGGAGCTACTGGCCAGTCTGGGGACACCCAGGGAACAGCATCCAGAAACACTAGCTGCCATCGTGGAGGTGGGTGTCTCCCAACCAATGAGCCTGGAGTTGCCTGGTAAGTCAGTAATGCACATATGGCTATCATATCCCATGTAGTTGCATGTGTCACTGTACATTATGTAAAGTAACAACATATGCCAGGTATGTGGACACACATGCTGCATACTACAGTATGCTACGTTGTGTATGCACACATGTGCATACTATATGCTATTACACAGGTGAATGTGTTCACATGCACAGTGCAACCTGTGGCTGTCATACAGTCATGGATAATGTTCATACTGGTGTGTCACCCCTATACAGGTACCTCTGGTGTGCCACACAGACATGAGTCCGTTGCAGGTGAGACTGTCATCAGTATCAGGCATGTTAAAGTGTAGATCTATTTGCCATGTGGCCAGTTAACACTTGCACACCTGATGTTTGTTCCAGTCATGATATGCAGGTCGCACCACCATACATTCACACATGCCACCCATTTGCAATATATACAAATGTAATGATACACAGACTTGAAACCACAGTACTTGTCATTGCGACATGTGTGGTCAGCTGTGCATACAACGGTGGAGGTGTTCTACAATGGAGGCATATGTAGTATGCATTGGTACAACATGTGTGGTACACACACAGTACCACACAGTGAGATGTGATATGGGCAGCCCACAAGTGTCACCATTGTGTCATATGCCCCTGCATTGGGTGCACACATTGTGATGTGCCACCTGACATGTCCCAGACATGTAGTGTTCTGTCTGCAATATTGTCACACTATCGCATGACCTATACCCCACATACCAAACATATAACCCGTTGTCTGCATAGCCCTGTGGATTGTGACATATCTGACATGTATGGGTGTATGTCATATGGGACCACACAGACATGTGGAGAAGATGCCCATCACACACAATTGGCCAACACATGTGCACACATGGCCATGGGGGATGGCCAGAGACATGTAGCCACACAGTACTTGGGATGTGTTTACACCCTGTTGCACCTTGTCCACACATGGTCCAATTATAGCCTTAGTTGACCGATTATACAGTTGATGTGGTACACTGGACAACCTAAATGCCTGTGCACAGCTACTGGAGGTTTCACTGAAGTCTACCATATACGATCTGTCGAACATCACGACTGTGTTGCAGTTATGGCTATGCAATGTGTACATATTATGCATTCTACAGCAACATACATGCCTCATGTTGCCATGCAATGGCACAGTGTCTGTACTTCACACTGTATAGCAATGTAGACGGCTCACACTACCCTCCCATGCTCATGCACATTTGTTAAACATGCATTCTATCTGTAGGGAATACACACAACACTGCAATGTGAAGCCCATTAAGATGCTGTACATGTGTCAGGACACCATTGTGTCAAACATGTATGCATGTTAATGCACATGTCAGCAAATTACATGTCAAGGTCACATCAGTCATGTGTATTGTTATCCTGTTCTGGGCCACATGGTGTATCACGGGGATGCAGGCATACTACCATGATTGTGTGAACTGCATGGCTACTGATATGACACCTGCTTGCTGTAGTGTGCACCCCAGGGAGGTATGCTTACTAACACTATTAATGTCTGAGCTGCATGCCCTCTGCTGTATCGCAGGCATGCTGCATGCCATCTGACAAATCACATGCATGGTGTATCTGTGTGTGTCTGTGTTTGTGTGTCTGTGTGTGTGTGTGTGTGTGTGTGTGTGTGTCTGTGTGTGTGTGTGTGTGTGTGTGTGTGTGTGTGTGTGTGTGTGTGTGTGTCTGTGTGTGTCTGTGTGTGTGTGTGTGTGTGTGTGTGTGTGTGTGTGTGTGTGTGTGTGTGTGTGTGTGTGTGTCTGTGTGTGTGTCTGTGTGTGTGTGTGTGTGTGTGTGTGTGTGTGTGTGTGTGTGTGTGTGTGTGTGTGTGTGTGTGTGTGTGTGTCTGTGTCTATAGTACTTTACAGTATTTCTTTGCATTCACAGGTGATGTAGGTGCATTACCCTCCTGCGGTCCATCTGATGTTAGTGTCCCCACAGATACTAGCAGTGATGAACATATGCATGAGGTACAGGCAGGATTGTCAGGGGCTGAATCTGTGCCAATGGTTACCATCCCAGCTATGTCCCCCTCTTTCCCGCACACAGTTCTGCTGCCAACACATACCGCATCACCGGTGGCCATAGAGGAAGGACAGTCAGCATCTGTTGGCGTGGAACAGGAACGTGTGGTGGCTACAGAAGGTGTGTCTACACACCATGGTGTCAGTGTAATGACTGCAGATGTGCCACACAGGCATGTGGCCGGTGCTGCTCGTAGGAGGACCTCTGGCAGACATGCACCTGCAGGACAGAGCGCAGCAGCTGGTATCACCAGATGCATGTTCCAGACTGTAATGGCAGCACAGGCACGTGCTGAATGGCAGAACAGAGAAGGGCAGAGGCTGCAGAGGGCTGCTATCCATACCCTAAATGACAACAACCAGGCATTGGCAAATGCTCAACAGCAGATTGCTAATGTTCTGGATAGGCGACTAGGTGAACTGGTCGGAATCCCTGACCGAGGCATGGCAATCTGCGAGCGGGAACAGTCTGTGCTGGAACACCTGGTAGGAGTGAGGCATAGGCCACGTGGACGTAGGCCAGCAACACCACCTAGTGTAGGTCGACATGAGCGTGCCACCTCACATGCCCGCTCCCATAGTGCCGGTAGCAGTAGCAGTGCAGCTGGTGCTGTGCTATCAACACCAGGACACAGCAGGCCACGTGGACGTGGCCCTGGACAGTGTCAACGGGGACACAGTTCCAGCGGACAGGTGTCGTCAGACAGTAGCCACTCTGTACCTCCACCTGGTAGTGCCCGTGCAACCCCAGGCAGGCACAGGTCACGTGGCCGTGGACGGACACAGTGAGCTGTACAACCTGCACTGTACAATCTGGGGCTGTCAATTATACCCCATGTAGGCATCACAAATGGCAGAACTGTGTACACACATACACGCACACAGCAAACACAACTGTAGGGCTCCACAACATCCACATGCATTCTGCACAGACATGTCCAGTCAACTCACCAGCCCTTACACACACATGATGTTATCCATTGGTGCAGCCTATGCCCCTGGCAAACATATCACCCTGTGCATATGATGAAGCCTGTACCGCATCCCTGTCATCCACACCATCGGTGCAGGGTTATGCACAAATATTCTGATGCACAGGGTGAACAGCATAGTGAGAGGTGTATGTAATACCTGTGTATGCATAGTGAGGGATGTGTATGTTGCAGTGGTTGTGTGTGAATACTTAGTTGTGTATGCGACATAGGTTGTGTACTGTCAACATGCACCAGTCATACCATGTAGTGCAGGTGCAGCATGCATTGTGGTGTGTTCACAGTATGTGTCTCAGTTACATCTGTAGCACCATGTTGGTTGTGATACCCTGGTTCCCTCCTATGGTGTACTTGCATGTGCCTACAGGTAGCAGTGTTTGCAGTCCCCCACATGTAACTGTGGAGTACACACAGGCAAGTCTGGCAATATCAGCATGCTACATGTACCCTCATCCTGACTGTTGGACACACCAACATGACACAGATGTCCGCACATATACTGCACCTGATGCATGTGGTCGGTGCCACAGGCTACACTGGACAGAGACGTGACATACATAGCAGGACACATTACAGGTATGGTGACATGGTGCAGGGGTTGTACACAGCGGCCTGGCCAATGATGATGTGAGGTGTCCCTTGGTAGCTGGAGGCCACACTGTGCAGCAGCAGGACCCTGTAACAGTATGTGAACATGGCCGCATTCACGGGGTGTACACCACTATAACACACACCCCATAGTGTGCAGCTGGGGACCCTTGCCTGTGTGGTCATCACCCTCACAGTACTATGCACTGACAGGACATGTCACGGAGAAGGGACATGCACAGGTAGCCAGTATGGCTGGGACCTATGGCATCAACAGGGTTGTGCAATGCATCACCATTATGGGTTAGTCACCACGTGGGGCTAGTGATAATTTCCACCATATATTAGCATACACACTCACACCAAGCACCAGACATACATACAGACACACACTGTGGTGACCACACATGTGTAAACGGACAGCCGACATGTGTGATGCACCTCACCGGCGAACGTCATGCTTCCCACACTGACGTATGTACAGATCTCTACAATGGTGTACAGGGATATGTAGCAACTGGGACATATTCCCTGTGATATGTGGCAGCCCTGGTCACACATTCGGACACACATGGCAGTGCTGGGAATGATACACCTGCCATATGATGACACGTTTGATGGACATGCAGCGGTATTGATTGCATTATGTGTACCAATGCTATATCTGGCAAATGTGCTGCTATATGCACACGGGAGGTTGTAAGTGTTACAGGTGCCATATGACATATAGTTCTTAACACCTGACCGCTGTGTATGCATTGTGTCAGCACCGTCACGTAACAGCGACATAGTGTACAGTTAGCACATGGCATGATAGGATGGTGTGTGACACAACTGTGAGCCACCCCCTGCACACATACATCTAGACAGGTGGTTCACCACGTTATGTACACACATCCCTCCATATGTGCTGTTTGTATGTCACCGTATACAGATGTCAATGATGGGTCTGCATGTCGTAGGTAGATGCAACTATGTTACGGACATCGGCCACTGCACATGCATGTTTGCTGCATCCACAGTACAGATGTCACATGTGTCTCCTGTTGCCATGTTTGTATGCATTGCTATTGTTGGACATGTGTGTTGACATACATAACACATGGACTGTGGTATGATATCACGGGTGTCACAGGCGACCAGTACAAGGGTATGTGTCCCAGTCAACACTGCTACCCCCTGTAGTGTGAGCATTCAACAGACATGGGCCCACCTTCAATTCACATGTGTAGCATTGATTAGGCCAGTGTTATGCACAAGGTACATCAAAGGCCATGTATGCATGTGTTGTGTGTGCAGTCCATGCACACATCCAAACAATCACATGTATGACATACCCAGATGTGTGTTCATTGGTGTACAGCAACAGTCAGGTGTCACAGCTGTGTAAGGGCCATGGTATGTCTTGAGCCGACCTGTTCATGTATACTGGCATCATTGCAATGCATAACACCTGTTGGATCCCTGTTGGTACATGTGTACTCTGCACAGCTGGTGTACACCACTGTACAGCCCAGTGGTCATGTGTCACATGGTGTTGTGGGACCGTAAGGCTGTGTAGTGCTGCACCAATGACATGGTGCTGACTTGACAGCTACAGTGTACACTGCAGTGTGTACATGTGTGACCTGCACCTGTGACAGCTGTGATGGTAGCTGTGTGTGTACAGGTCACTGCATGTGTGACTGCCCTGTGCATGAGGGCAGTTATACCTTACTGTGCCCTTCTGTGTGTACACTCCATCTGCATGCAAGATTGCCCTTTGCAACTGCTAAGTGTGTGAGCATGCCCAGTACGCTGTTGTGTAGATGGACACACAGTACATTCCACACTGCACCCTTCCATGATTAGACTCCGTGTGCATGCAAGATGGCCCTTTGCAACTGCTGTGTGAACATGCCCAGTACGCCATTGTGTAGATGGACACACAGTACATTCCACACTGCGCCCTTCCGTGATTTGACTCCGTGTGCATGCAAGATGGCCCTTTGCAACTGCTAAGTGTGTGAGCATGCCCAGTACGCCATTGTGTAGATGGACACACAGTACATTCCACACTGCGCCCTTCCGTGATTAGACGCTGTGTGCATGCAAGATGGCCCTTTGCAACTGCTAAGTGTGTGAGCATGCCCAGTACACCATTGTGTAGATGGACACACAGTACATTCCACACTGTGCCCTTCCATGATTAGACTCCGTGTGCATGCAAGATGGCCCTTTGCAACTGCTAAGTGTGTGAGCATGCCCAGTACGCCATTGTGTAGATGGACATACAGTACATTCCACACTGCGCCCTTCCATGATTAGACTCCGTGTGCATGCAAGATGGCCCTTTGCAACTGCTAAGTGTGTGAGCATGACCAGTATGACATTGTGTAGATGGACACACAGTACATTCCACACTGTGCCCTTCCGCGATTAGACTCCATGTGCATGCAAGATGGCCCTTTGCAACTGCTAAGTGTGTGAGCATGCCCAGTACGCCGTTGTGTAGATGGACACACAGTACATTCCACACTACGCCCTTCCGTGATTAGACGCTGTGTGCATGCAAGATGGCCCTTTGCAACTGCTAAGTGTGTGAGCATGCCCAGTACGCCATTGTGTAGATGGACACACAGTACATTCCACACTGTGCCCTTCCGCGATTAGACTCCGTGTGCATGCAAGATGGCCCTTTGCAACTGCTAAGTGTGTGAGCATGCCCAGTATGCCATTGTGTAGATGGACATACAGTACATTCCACACTGCGCCCTTCCGTGATTAGACTCCGTGTGCATGCAAGATGGCCCTTTGCAACTGCTAAGTGTGTGAGCATGCCCAGTATGCCGTTGTGTAGATGGACACACAGTACATTCCACACTGCGCTCTTCCGCGATTAGACTCCGTGTGCATGCAGCATGGCCCTTTGCAACTGCTAAGTGTAATTATCAATGCTAGGTGCTGATATAGTTCCACACACAGTACATTCCACACTGAAAATCCTGGAAGACTCCATGTGGATGCCACAGAATAGTAAAATAAAAACTTTAATAAAGTGTGTGCAAAACAGATGCGCTTGTGTAACCTTTCATCATATGTAGGGTTATTAACCCAGCGCTTCTGTGATTAGACTATTCTGTGCATGCAAGATGGCTCTTTGCAACTGCTAAGTGTGTGAGCATGCCCAGTATGCCGTTGTGTAGATGGACACACAGTACATTCCACACTGCGCCCTTCCGTGATTAGACTCCGTGTGCATGCAAGATGGCCCTTTGCAACAGCTAAGTGTATGAGCATGCCCAGTATGCCATTGTGTAGATGGACACACAGTACATTCCACACTGCGCGCTTCCGTGATTAGACTCCGTGTGCATGCAAGATGGCCCTTTGCAACTGCTGTGTGGGAGCATGCCCAGTACGCCATTGTGTAGATGGACACACAGTACATTCCAAACAGACATGTGATACTAAGCGTGTGGGCATGGCCATTGACATCCTGTATAGCCATGGTGGTCATCCAGGCACCAGATGTCCAATTTCAATGTCACGATGGATGCCTACATTGAACACACTTGTT